>NC_061514.1:113665008-113774305 GCF_022539505.1 Lolium rigidum | reverse complement strand
TTAAAATTTTCTTGTTTAACAATATAATTATCAAACTCATCTAAGCATTGCGCAGGAGGTTTTGAATACGGAATATCTTCCCTAGTAAAGCGCCGAAGGGAGTTTACCTCAATCATGGATGAAGGGGGAATTATCTCACATATATCTTCTATGGGAGGTAGATTCTTCACATCTTCAGATTTAATACATTTCTCCTTGAGAGACTTCTTGGCTTCCCTCATATCTTCATCATTCAATTTAATTAAACCCCTCTTCTTCAATATTGGCGTTGGAGTTGGTTCAGGCGTAGTCCAATCATCATGATTCCGGCCTATTTTAGCCAATAATTCTTCAGCTTCGTCCGGAGTTCTTTTCCTGAAAACACAACCAACACAACTATCCAGGTATGCCCTAGACTCAATGGTTAGTCCACTATAAAATATATCAAGTAAATCATTCTTTTCTAAATCGTGTCCAGGTCGAGCTCTGATAAGAGAACAAAATCTTTCCCAAGCCTCAGGCAATTTCTCTTCATCTCCCTGGTCAAATCTATAAATTCTCTGTAAAGCAATATGTTGAGCACTAGCAGTTGGATTTTTAATAGAACCAGGAGGCAAATTATTATACCAAGTTTTAGCATCATCCTTTAATGAGAAAGGAAAAAATTTAGCGACAAAATAAGTACGCATCTTGATATCATCAGAAAACAAACTACTCATAGAAGAAAGTTCAATCATGTGTTCTACAAGCACTTTCTTTTTCAGTACCACAAAAGGGTGCTTTCTCTACAATAGCTATATGAGATAGATCAAGAGAAAAATCATAATCTTTATCCTTAATGCATATAGGAGATGTGGCAAATTTAGGATCGGAGATAACTTATGTCTAACAAGTATATTGTGTGAGAAACTTTTAAATTTTACTTGCATCAGCAGTAGCATTGCATCTATTAATAAGATCATCATTAAGCTCCACATAATCTTCATCAGGATCATCACTAGAATAATCAAGTTCAGGTGAATTAATAGGTGTAGTAGCATCAGGAGTTTCAGCATTTTCAATTTGTCTAGACCTAGCAATTATAGCATCTAGAAAAGATCCCAATGAACCACTATCATCAAGCACAGCAGAAATATTATCAATATTATGAGAGTTTTCAGATTCAGCAGAAGTACCAGCATGTGAAGCATGTGGTGGTGAAACAAGTTTATCAATCACAGATGGTGAATCAAGAGCAGCAGAGGTACTCAGAGTTGTACCTTTTCTTGTAGTGGATGGTAATATGGCGACTTTAGGATCGCGAGTTTTACCCATGATGGAGAATTTGCAGCGAACAATATTAATCCAAGTGAACTTCCAAATAAAGATATGCTCCCCGGCAACGGCGCCAGAAAACAGTCTTGATAACCCACAAGTATAGGGGATCGCAGCAGTCTTCGCGGGTAGTAAAACCCAATTTATTGATTCGACACAAGGGGAGACAAAGAATACTTGAAAGCCTTAACAGCGGAGTTGTCAATTCAGCTGCACCTGGAAACAGACTTGCTCGCAAGAGTTTATCAGTAGTAACATTTTTATAGCAGTAGCAGTAGTGAAATAACAGCAGCAGAGTAACAAAGACAGCAGTAGTGATTATAGTAAACAGCAGGATTAAAATACTGTAGGCACGGGGACGGAAAACGGGCGTTGCATGGATGAGAGAAACTCATGTAACAATCAAGCACGGCATTTGCAGATAATAATAAAACGGTGTCTAAGTACAAAGCAATCAATAGGCATGTGTTCCAATTATAGTCGTACGTGCTCGCAATGAGAAACTTGCACAACATCTTTTGTCCTACCAGCCGGTGGCAGCCAGGCCTCAAGGGAATCTACTGGATATTAAGGTACTCCTTTTAATAGAGTACCGGAGCAAAGCATTAACACTCCGTGAACACATGTGATCCTCACATCGCTACCATCCCCTCCGGTTGTCCCGATTTCTGTCACTTCGGGGCCATTGGTTCCGGACAGCGACATGTGTATACAACTTGCAGGTAAGACCATAAACAATGAATATCATGATGCAACAATAACATGTTCAGATCTGAGATCATGGCACTCGGGCCCTAGTGACAAGCATTAAGCATAACAAGTTGCAACAATATCATCAAAGTACCAATTACGGACACTAGGCACTATGCCCTAACAATCTTACACTATTACATGACCAATCTCATCCAATCCCTACCATCCCCTTTGGCCTACAGCGGGGGAATTACTCACACATGGATGGGGGAAACATGGCTGGTTGATGAAGAGGCGTCGGTGGTGATGGCGGCGATGATCTCCTCCAATTCCCCGTCCCGGCGGAGTGCCAGAACGGAGACTTCTGGCTCCCGAGACGGAGTTTCGCGATGTGGCGGCGTTCTGGAGGGTTTCTGGCGACTTCGACTTCTCCCCGTGCGTTTTTAGGTCGAGGGCGATAAGTAGTCCGAAGGAGGGCGTCGGAGGCCTGCCGAGGGGGCCACACGCTAGGGCCACGCGCCCCCCTCCTGGGCCGCGCCGCCCTAGGGTGTGGGGCCCTCGGGCCTCCACCTGACTTGCCCTTCTGGCTCCGTGAGTCTTCTGGGAAAATAGGGCCTTCTGTCTACATTCCGAGGTTTTTCCTGAAAGTTGGATTTCTGCACAAAAACGAGACACCAGAACAGTTTTGCTGAAAACAGCGTTTGTCCGTGTTAGTTGCATCCAAAATGCACAAATTAGAGGCAAAACAATAGCAAAAGTGTTCGGGAAAATAGATACGTTTTGGACATATCAAGGGGCCAAGGCGGCCTCACACCACAAGGCGGCGTGGCCTGGAGGGGGGCGCGCTGGCCTATGGGGTGGGCCCCTCGGCCGCCTCCCGACTCTGCCCCTTCGCCTATTTATTCACTCCGTTGCGAAAACCCTAGTACCGAGAGCCACGATACGAGAAAACATACTGTGACGCCGTCGCCGCCAATCCCATCTCGGGGGATTCAGGAGATCACCTCCGGCACCCTACCGGAGAGGGGAATCATCACCGGAGGACTCTACATCATCATGCCCGCCTCCGGATTGATGCGTGAGTATTTCATCCTTGGACTATGGGTCCATAGCAAGTAGCTAGATGGTTGTCTTCTCCTCTTGTGCTATCATGTTTAGATCTTGTGAGCTGCCTAACATGATCAAGATCGTCTATTTGTAATGCTACATGTTGTGTTTGTTGGGATCCGATGAATATGGAATACTATGTCAAGTTGATTATTGATCTATCATATATGTGTTGTTTATGATCTTGCATGCTCTCCGTTGCTAGTAGAGGCTCTGGCCAAGTTGATACTTGTGACTCCAAGAGGGAGTATTTATGCTCGATAGTGGGTTCATGCCTCCATTGAATCTGGGACACTGACAGAAAGTTCTAAGGTTATGGATGTGATGTTGCCACTAGGGATAAAACATCAATGCTTTGTCTAAGGATATTTGTGTTGATTACATTACGCACCATACTTAATGCAATTGTCTCGTTGTTTGCAACTTAATACTGGAAGGGGTGCGGATGCTAACCCGAAGGTGGACTTTTTAGGCATAGATGCATGCTGGATAGCGGTCTATGTATTTTGTCGTAATGCCCTAAGTAAATCTCATAGTAGTCATCATGATATGTATGTGCATTGTTATGCCCTCTCTATTTGTCAATTGCTCAACTGTAATTTGTTCACCCAACATGCTATTTATCTTATTGGAGAGACACCACTAGTGAACTGTGGACCCCGGTCCATTCTTTTACATCTGAAATACAATCAACTCGCAATCTCGTTCTCTCGTTGTTCTTCACAAGCAAACATCATTCTCCACACCATACGTTTAATCCTTTGTTTACAGCAAGCCGGTGAGATTGACAACCTCACTGTTAAGTTGGGGCAGAGTATTTTGGTTGTGTTGTGCAGGTTCCACGTTGACGCTGGAATCCCTGGTGTTGTGCCGCACTACACTCCTTCACCAACAACCTTCACGTGGCCTTCATCTCCTACTGGTTCGATAACCTTGGTTTCTTTCTGAGGGAAAACTTACTGCTGTGCGCATCACACCTTCCTCTTGGGGTTCCCAACGGACGTGTGCATCACGCGCCATCACCTACCTAGCCTCTCTCAACATTTTCAAAAATCCATTTCAATTGAATTCCCTTCCATTTGTTCCATAGACATTTGAGGTGATTCAAATACCTATCTATTGAATTCCAATGTATATGACAAATCTTGCACTTCAAATTTACCTCTCTATTTTATTTTAACATCACCACCTGTCCTTCCTTGCCATAATCCACTTGATGGCCATTTGATCATCATTGGATTTAATGTCCATTTCCATCTCTCTAACTCTTCTCTCTAATCATCTGAACCACCCTTCGCACCATCCCTTGGTTAATCATCATTCCCCCTCCTCACTTCTACCTCATCTTGTGGGCATGTCCACTTGGATAATTAGGTGGCCGGCCATGCCATGCCACCCTCTCATACACCATCTCTCCCCAGATTCTCTCTCTCTCTTCCTCAAATTTTCTTTACATGATCAAGTCACCCATGAGCATCTCTTGCACCCCCTCTCCCTGGTTGTGTTCTTGTCTTTCACCACCATCCCCTTGTCCTCTTGTGCTTGCCAAGGAGGCATGCCGACCATGTATTGGCATGGGCATGTGAGCAAGATCTCTCCCTCTATCTTCCCTATCTTGCCTAGCCTATGAGCAGCCACGACCAAAACCCCACCTGCAGCACTACACTGCCCCCTACCAGGCCCTAGGCCACACCCCTCTTTCTCTTTCCCTTGGAACCCGATGGTGGTGACCACCTTTCCCTCTCTCTCCTCTCTGCCTTGCATGACCAGCAGCTGGCCTAAATGGTGACCTCGTACCCCTCTCGCCTCCCTGACCAACCCCAGCTCAATACCATGCAGCCCCTCTTGCCTTTGCACGCCCGTGCACCCCCCAGCCCGTGGTGACCACGTCACCCCGTGCACATCGATGCTCCACACCCTACGCCATCTCCCGGTCATTTTAGACCATGAAAACCGGAGCACCGCCTCACGATCCTCCCTCCCGTACCATCCCAGCACGCTCCTCTTCCCCTGTACACCGCGCTGGACAACGTTTTGATGTGGCTTTCCGTCGAGCACCTGACAGACGGACACAACGGCTCGACGACCTCAGTTCCCCACACAGCGCCCGGCCATTAGCATCCTTCCAAGGAACCCCGCACCACTCGCTGATGCTCCTCCACCGCCTCCCTCGGCCTATAGCTGCTCGCCTCCCTCCCCCTTCTCTCTTCATGCACCCGGTGCTCCACGAACTCGTGCCGCTCTTTATAAGCGCACATGCCACCTTGCACGCTCCCCACTCCCTCACATACCTCTCTGCATATATCTCAAAGAACATAGGAGAGGAGGGACTGCTTCGTTTCTATCTTCGCCGGGAGAACCAGGCCGAGCCGAGCTAGTCAATGCATAGCTGCCATGTTTCCGGTACGGAGGGTACGGGGGACGAAAACGGGGGACGGGAATCGGAGGATGAAAAAAATAGGAAACATTATGGGTATACATCTCTAAATCAAATCTTATACGTTGGGGACGCGAACCGAGTCGTTTCGGTACGGTGAACCCGGTACGGTAATGTGGTACGGGAAATCCCAATTCATATCAGATCATTCTATCAGATTCTTACCTAGCAGGCCGTAGATTTTCCTTCGACTTCTTTGTGGTTGTGCTCCAAGAAATCCATGCGATGGGAGTATTTATAGAGGATGGGAGAAGAAATCGAAGAAAACCTAGGATTTCTGCTGCCTCCATTGATGAAGAATTGAAGATGGGGAAGGGAAACGAGGAGCCGAATAGGAGAGGGAAAGATACAGCGGCTCGGGACTCTGGCTCGGGAGTTAATACGATTTGGAGAAAGGGAACTACTATCTCACCGTTGTTCTCCAAGTCGCCGAACCTAGGATGATCCCGAGCAGAGGAAATGTGAACCCGTTGCGATTTTGACCGAATCGTGGTGCGTTTCCGAATCTGTTTACAGTTCATTGAATCCGGTACGAGGGATGGACCACCGTACCCCGAATCCGGCTGCTATGAGTCAATGGACGCGTCGCCGCGCGTGTCGCTGCCATCACCTCTTCTCGTCTCTCCTCTCTGTTGATCCTTCTTTCTCTCCTTTTTCTCTCTCACCCTGCCAGTCCGAACCCCGCCTCCTTTTTCCTGAGCAGGAGCCGTGATGACGATGTCATCGTCTGCTTGCCTGCGTTGACTCTATCCCCGACGCGGAGCCCATCCTCGACCTTGCCGTCATCCAGCAGCTTGCCTGCGCACCTCTCTCAGTCGAGGAGTGCCACCGGCCGCTGCTACGCCATCCTACGCCTCGAACCCGGCGTCCTTGAGCCCACGGTGACCCGCCCGTCCTGCTCCATCGCGTAGCACCCGGCCGCGCAGCTATTTTTTGTGTCGCCGCGGAATGAGGCGCCCCACGCCATTGGATCGGGATCATGCGGCCGCATGCGGACCGCCCTTGCATGCCAACATGGCAGCAGGCCCAGCCCCAGTCCATTTGAACGCCACCCTTCCCCCGCGCATCCGCGGTGATAGCTGGGCCAGCCCATCTTGCCGCCGCCCAGATCCACTTCCTTTCGGCCCTTTTCCTTCTCTTTTAAATCTGGAAAATTCTGCCAAGAATACTGCTCTAGGTTTTGAAATTTAGAAAATTCCTCGAGTATCCAAATTTGATGATTCAAAATCTTGGATGCTCATGATAGAATTCCTGACCACATAAAATTGCATGCATGTGCTTTCCAGTATAGTTTTGTGCTAATAAATAAACCTCTAGAATGTTGTTGTATCTCTATTTTATTCAGTCTGTGAGTTGTATGCAAGAGGTCAATGTTGTTGTACAGTAGATGTCAATACCTTTCTTTTGGCACAAGTCTCACATGCATGAGCTTCCTGTATCTTGTTGATTGGCAAATCAAATTCTGTCCAGGGAGCTGTTCCCAGATTTTTAGTTTGCATACAAAAATGTTTTTGGTAGCAAACCCAAGTGCATCTGGTAGGTATCCTGATAGGGTACATTTGAGTCAAAGGAAATATTTTTGTGAGTGGTAGTTTATTTATGAGCATTTTACTAGTGAAATAGGATACCTTTTTATTATCTTATTTTTGTAAATTATTTTACCACTCAGAAAAATGCTAAACCAGTTTTGGTAGATCACATTTGGTATTACATATCCATTGGTACGGTGGTCTCTAGTTGGTTGTACTCTCGTGCTTGTGTGCTTAGAAATTGGATTGACCTAGTTTCTGTTTTGTTTAAATCTTAAAATTTATTTAAAAACTTGTTTGTGCATGATTCCAGTACATGTGTGTCTTGCATGTTAATAGCTTTCAGTAGATGTGTTGCATGTATTTTAATGGCTCACAGAAAGATTTAGACCAATTAATTGGTCCCTAAGTCATTTCTAGTTTTATAAAAATCATAAATATTGTTTTTAAAAACCCAAATTGAGTGAATCCAATTTATGTAGCTTTATAAAGTCAAGCTTTACTCTCTGTGATTTTACCAAAAAAAATTATGCATTTTTCTAGAGTGGCTTGTTAATTGGTGTTGTTGCTTATTTCACCCTAGGAAAAATTGGGTTGTTTTTGTTTGAAATGTTTTGCAATGAACCTTGTCACCAGACCCCTTCTGGTGGTTTCCAAAAGTTATTGCCTACCCGTAATTGTGTGGAATATTTCTTAGTGTGCATCAGAGCCTTTGTAGTTCAGAGGTGTTTTGTTAAGGCCTTTTCTAGTAACGGAACAACTAGTCCTTTTATAAATAAAATGTCCATCTTGCCCTAGGTGCTATTTATTTGATGTGTTTAATGTATCTAATTTAGTGATTTTCTATTGTGTGTTGTTTGAGTGGATTGATTCTTATGGATAGGGATTGATTGCCTTTTGTTTTATTTTGTGACGTTAGAATGCGAACACTATCGGGGAATAAGGACAGAATCTTGGCGAGGAATTTGAAGAAGAAGGAAGAGCAAATGATTCATGAAGAAGAAGTCCAAGGAAAAATAGCAAACAAAGGCAAGCCACCTCTTGATACATACCTTGACCTAATTATCTTACTCTTGCATTATTACCAGTTTTATAAATTGCATGGTTTATGTATTTACGTGAGTGATCCTGCCACTCGGTGTTTTATTATTCCACCATTACGGGTGCAGCCCTCGTTGACACCTACTAAACAAATATATGTTAGTGATATGGTGTTTAACACCTTATCCTTCTTGTCGCCACTTTTCAAGAAAAGTTGGACTATAGGTTGGGAGCCCTTTTCAAAAAGGTTTGAGAAAATGTTTTCAAGAAAAGAAATTCTTCAAAAGCCTTGGAATGGGGTAGCCCTGCCCAAGTGTGAGTTTATGAAAAGTTAAAAGGTTTTGGGAAGAAAATTGCTGGAGGCAAGTGGAGAAAATTGTTTTCGGAAAACTTTGGTGACTGAGTACCTCACCGGACCTAGCTAGTACAACCACATTACCCTTAAACGGCATCCCGGGGACTTTGCAACTCCTGGGTAAACGGCATCCCGGACTCTGGTGTGGGGAGGTACAATTCATTCGGCATGTCTTAGGCTAAAGCGAGCAAGCAAAAAACTACGATCAGTTTTCCAAGCCTCGTGTTTAGACGCTTGGTGAACCAGGGATGATCTTGGTGGATTTATCGGATCTTGTGGGGAAAGTGTACAACCTCTGCAGAGTGTAAATCTATTCGAATAGCCGTGTCTGCGGTTATGGACGTGGGAATGGAAGCTTCTTGGCATTTGGCACCGCTTAAGCATGCTTAGGCACTAGGCGATGGACAAACGTCTCGCCTAGGGCATAAGCGAAAGTCTAGGCAGTGTAACCAAGAAATTGTCTTCCACAATAAGAAATAATGCAGTACTTCACGATCTTGTTAGATGGGCATTATTTTCAAGGTATTTATTAGAAATGTACACATTTTCATGCTCTAAATTAATGTTTATTCACATATAATAACCCATATACACAATTGATGGGATAAATGATGCCCGTCTAGGCTGCGCCTAGGCCGCTTAAGCATCTCCTATGCACTAGGTGAATGGCAATCGCCTTCTTACGCCTAGCGCTTTTTCCAAGGAAGGTTTTGTTTTGCAAAAGTGTTTTCCAAAGTGTTTTGGAAGTGTACCTGGGAGGTACGGAGGAATACCAGTGGGACTGGTGGAAATGTACCTGGGAGGTACAGTGAAAAGTTGGAAAGGTTGTTTTGGTCATACTGAGATGGCTGGAAAGAAAAATGGGTCACCCTTACCTATTAGTCTTAAAAAAGAATCTTGTTTTCAAAATGGTTTTTCAACAAAGATATAGAGATGTCATACTCTCGAGAGAAACTATCTCTCACTCCTTGTAACCCTAGATTAGTGCATATTCCTTGCTACTACCAAATTGCATATCCTTTACTTCTCTCTAAGGTGGTTTGCGAGTTTACAATTCATAATGTACTCATGGGTTCGTCCCTGGCTATTTACTTGCCCAGACTTGGTGGAGTTCGACAGATGAAGAAGGTGTTATCACCAGATTTTGGCCAAATCAGGAGATGGGCCGTAAGAGAGATAGGCTTGAAGGATGTACGCGTGGAGGATCTCTGAAGCGGCCTGACACGAAGAAGTTGGGCTAAATTACCCATGTATCTGTATTATAGTAGATCACATCTTAATTTAGAAGTTAGAGTTTTACCCGTGCACGGTTAGGTGCACGCTTGAATTAGAAAGTCCCTTGGACTATAAATATGTATCTAGGGTTTATGGAAGAAACAACAACCAACGTTCAACACAATCAATCTCGGCGCATCGCCAACTCCTTCGTCTCGAGGGTTTCTCCTGGTAAGCACCATGCTGCCTAGATCGCATCTTGCGATCTAGGCAGCATAAGCTTATTACGTTGTTCATGCGTTGCTCGTGTTGAAGCCTTTTTGATGGCGAGCAACGTAGTTATCTTAGATGTGTTAGGGTTAGAATTGTTCTTCGTATCATATGCTGTCGTAGTGCAACCCTTATACATCTAGCCGCCCTTACACCTATCTTAGGTGTAGGGGCGGCACCCGCTTGATCATTGTTTAGTAGATCCGATCCGTTACGGTTGCTCCTTGTTCTTCAAGGATTAGTTTAATATCCGCAATAGTTAGGCCTTACAAAGGGTTGGAGGATCCAGCGGCGTGTAGGGTGTAGTTTGCTAGCCCTAGACAGGATGTTCCGGGATCAACCTCGTGTTGGTTTTTAGGCCCTGTCTAGGATCGGCTTACGATCACCGTACGCGAGCGCGAGGCCCAATCGTGAGTAGGATGATCCGATTATGCGGTGAAAACCCTAAATCGTCGTAGATCGCTTTAGCTTTATCTTGATCAAGCAGGACCACCATATATTCGTACACCTCGTACGAATCATGGGTGGATCGGCTCTCGAGCCGATTCACGAGACAACCCGAGAGCCGATCGAGGCTCGTATTTAACGTTTACGTGTATGCCATGCAGGAAACTAAGCGAGGCATCATCCAACATCTTCCCGACCGGGTATAGGTCAGGTGGCACGCCCTTGCGACAGCATCGGACGTGTGACCAGAAGGCTTTGCGGGCCGTTGCTCTGAGGGACTGGGGCCAGCCGCAGCCCTAGTTGTTCCCGGCTCTACGGTGTTGCCAGTCGCTGCCCGCCGGTGGGTTTCTGACCGCAACACATTCCGGCACGCCCGGTGGGACGATCTTCGACATCCACCGCATCGCCATCTACATCCGAGATGGCGGAAAGCACTCCGGTCAAGTACGAGGATCTGACTGACGAACTCAAGAAGAAACATGACGAGATCAAGGCAGTCCTCGAAGCCGACCTCATCGGCTCTTTCCACGTAACCCGCTCCCACGGCATCGGGTGGAAGGGGTTCTCACCTGAAGGCGCGCTCGATGGAGTGGACCTGTCCACCCCGTCGAAGAACGCACCGAGTCGCTGCGTCAGGAGATCAACTTCATGGTGGCTCATTCGCTGCACCGCCACTCGAGAGCCTGGTGAACACTTTGGAGCGTGTCGCTCCGCGCGTGATCCGAGAAATCATGAGCCATCGGTATTCTCCGTCGGGACCAGCTCGGGGACTTACAAAGGAGAGATGCCACTCCAGTCCCGTCCACCGCTGCCGTTCGCGTTGGCAGCACCGAAGTGCCGAACTCATCGGCATACGTCGTCTACAAGATTGGTGGTGATCCTAGTGACTACCAATTCCTACCGAGGCGCCCAAGGAGATCCCGCACGGATACACGTGCGCATACGTGCCGGACTCGCGATGACTCGGGCATTCTCGAACCAGGCTGCAACAGCGGGGGTCTCTGGAACAGCAGGAGGAACGTCGGGAGCAGATCTTGAGAAGCAAACGTGGTTAGCTAAGTACGCCACTCCGACAAACCTCTAGAGCCCAGCTCCTGCAGTTGGCTCAGAACCGGAAAAGCAAGCATGGCTGGCTAAGTATGCCACCCCGGCGAATCTTCAGGGTTCGACACCTTCAGCCATCACCGCGGATCAGATTTGTACAATTCGAAAGATCAGTTCGGCATGATGCCGAAAAGGAAGACGTTCGGCTATACCAAGCCATACCCCAACGAGTACGAATTGATCCCGCTACCACCCAAATATCGGCTCCCTGACTTCACAAAGTTTAGTGGATCAGATGGTTCCAGCTCCATCGAGCATGTGAGCCGATATTTGGCACAGCTGGGCACGATCTCGGCATCAGACGAGCTGCGTGTGAGGTTCTTCGCACAGTCCCTCACAGGATCGGCTTTCGGGTGGTACACATCGCTGCCACCGAACTCAATCCGGACTTGGAAGCAGTTGGAAGAGCAGTTCCATGAGCCAGTATCACTCAGAGGCTTCCGAGGCTGGTATTGCCGATCTAGCACAGGTACGACAGAAGCGCGGGGAAACAGTGTCAGAATACATCCAGCGCTTCAGGACCATTAGGAACCGATGCTATTCGGTTCACGTAAGTGAAAAAGAAGCGGTCGAGTTGGCGGTGGTGGGTCTCTCATCATCGATCAAGGACGTGGCCTCCCAAGCGTACTACCCTTCATTGGCGCACATGGTGCGAAGCCGTCGGCATATGAACAGCGCCACCCAGATGTTTACCAGGACAAATTCAAGCGAGCGGTGGTCCTGGTTGAGGCAGACGAGGATGAAGGTGCTGCGGGAGATCGAGAGGTAGCAGTGGCTGAATGGACTCGGGCGGCAGGCCCCGTGTCCTGCAAGTGGGTTAAGCCACAAGGTCCTCCGAAAGGGTTCGACTTCGACGTGACCAAAACTGAGCAGATTTTCGATCTCTTACTCACGGAGAAGCATATAAAGGTACCCGAAGGCCACAAGATCCCCACGGTGCAGGAGCTGAACGGAAAGCCATACTGCAAGTGGCATAACACGTTCACCCACACCACTAACGACTGCAGGGTGTGGCGTCAGCAGATCCAAATGGCGATAGAAAAAGGGGTTAATTTTCAACCAGTATGCCATGAAGGTCGACACACACCCCTTCCCCGCCGTTAATATGGTGGAGTGTACTTACCATGGAGGGTGCCAGCCAGATTTCTCGTGCAATATCAACATGGTGGGACCCGGGCACCACTCGGTAAGGACGGAGATGAGGGCAGCTGCTCTCATAGCAAAGACACAGAGGAAGCCGCTCCACGCGATCGGCTCCGCCACGACGGCAAGCGCTACGTCACGAGAGGAGAAGTGAAGAACATAAGATATCAGCGACCTCTCTCTGATCACCTCCTCAACAAGTATGTGGGTCAGTATGACCAACGCCGGCGATACAACGACGACGATGAGAAAGATCGTCTGGCTAGGGACGACAGGAGACGTCGTTGGCATGATCACGACGAGGAGCGGTATGAGCGCCACGCCAAGGAAAAGGCAAGGGAGCAAGACGACGTGGATAGGCACTGGGACTGCCCCTTCTTCAGACACTGCTGGGATTCAGGAATGAGCCGATTGCCTACAATCGGCAATTGCCCAGAATGCAAACAGAAGAAGAAGGATGCAGCTAACGTGTCCGTGTTCAAGCGTTTAGGGCCCCTCCCGCCTCGGAACAAGCATGCTGAGTCCGCTCGGGTGGAAGATCTCGAGGAACTAGAGGACGATGATGAAGAAGACAAGTATCATCGGCCAAGGTGGTGCCCTGATGGGCTCAGCCGTTCCCAGAAGCGAAGGGTTCAGCGTCTGCGTGGGTTGGAGGAAGCTGAAAGATTATACCTGCACACGTTGAGGAAGGCACGGCCTGATCTGGCCGCCAAAATTCAGCGAACCCCGGACGAAGAAGGTCGGCCACAAAGAAAAGAGTGGCGCCCCAAGCAAAGGAAAGCCGATGATGAGACATCGGCTGGCACAAACATGGTGCTCGTCCTTCCAACGGAGTTTGGTGCTCCAAGATTACACGAGGCTCCCAATTTCGACGACTGCAAGCGCATCAACGTGACACAGGATGGGACTAGGTTGGTCTTATCCACGGGCCCGACCGTGTAGCGAACGCAGCGTCTATGGACAAACGTGGCGATGCCGATCCAAGAGATCGGCCCCAAGGATCTATGGAGGAACGTTACAAAACCTTCATCGAGCAAGCAACGTGGAGGCCGATTCCAGCAATCGGCCAAAATTATCCTCACCGTACATTCTACCTGGGTTCAACATTCGATCTAACAGGGGATGCCTGAAGAGCCGATACCATCAAGTCCCTTGAAAGAATCGGCTCGGGGGGCACATAGGTGGATAAAACACGAGGATATGCAGTAGAAGCGTCTTACAATGCCCAGCAGCCCAAGATACCCTTTGATGATGGGTATTGAAGTATGGGGGCCGATACATAAATCGGCCGCAAAAATTCAAAAAAATTTAAGCACAGCCGATGCAGCAGACATCGACTTAAGGATAGAAAGCCGATGCATGGCCATCGACTCAAGAGGTATAACTGTTATAAGCAGAGGGTCAATGGAGCAGGAAGTGGGCCACGAAGAGAGACTCTAACGGAAGAACTCCTCAATGGAGTGGTTTGATGGCTCAGATCCTCTCTTCAAAAACCTCTAGATGACCAATGCCAAGAGCAACATGGACGTGCAGATCAGGTTAAGGATGGATTGCATCAAATCCGCCAAAGGAAAGGGGCCGATCTGACCAAGGCGCAAGAAGTGGACTGAAGAAGCTCGGGGGGCAGCTCACCCTGGAGGTTCTCTGCTCTGGGCAGCCGATTTTATTGAAATCGGCTGGCTCTGAATCATGACTTGGAAGCCGATGGTGACACGTTTGGTTGACCCACTGCTGTTCTCGCCTTGATGGAGGCTCGGGGGGGCAACTGACTGCGTGGATATTCTGTTCTTAAGGAGCCGATTGAGATTTCATCGGATGGCCCTCCATCATACCCTTTTTCAAGGGGACTGGGCAGGTTTGAAGAGTATCACTGAATATCTGAATGTCCAGAGGTATCGGCTTCAGCATCAAGTCGTTTCAGCAGCGGTTCTGGGGCTCTCTTAAAGGCGTTTGTCTGCCTCGTTGTCCACCAGAGCTCAAAGTCACCGGTCGAAAAAGGTGAAAGATAGATCGTGAAGGATTGATATGTTAACATCAGCTTTTGAGCATTGATCAAGTTCACGATCACCCCGACGTCAAAGAGATGAAGAATGGATCATGAGAGACCGATGCGTTGTCATCGGCTCATTGAGCATTGGCTAAGTGACGATCGGCGGGATCAGTATGAAGGGAAATCGGCTAAATTGGCATAAAGGAAATCGGCAAAATCAAATTGGGGAATTTCTTCATTGATAAACGAGATTTCTTACATAGAAGAGCTGATTGCTCTCAAAAGGGAGTACTAAGGGGATACATTGCCCCGTCTACTACTGCCGATCCTATGCTAAGGGTCCTATCTACGGGCCGTCGCTGCCCTCGTCGTCACCCTCGTCGCCGCTGTCGGCGCTGCTCCCGGCGGGCTCGTCGTCGCTGCTGTAGCGGCCGCCGGCAGGACCTTCGTTGTCCTCATCCTCCTCGTCATCGTCGTCGTCATCGCTGTCGTAGTCACTGAGATTCCCCGGCCAGGGGCAGTGGCGCTTGGCCGGCGGCTCGTCGGAGGGGCTGTCGTCGTCGTCCTCCTCCTCCTCCTCCTCCTTCACCTCCTCGGAGGTGGTGAAGTCATCCTAGGAGAAGCGATCTTTGTCGCTCTCCTCCTCCGATTCCCCGTCGGCGAGGAAGCGGAGGTCGCTCTCCCCGTCCGTCGAGGACTTGTCATCCTCGGACCAGATGGAGAAGTCATGGCCGGGCTCTTCCCCGGCCTCTATGGCGCGGCGGGTGTTGGCCGCATGGACCTCTTGTGGGTCTCGTTCTGGCGTCGGCTCGTGGGAGGAAGAGGACTCGAGGGAAAGGCCCGATGAGGCGGAGGAAGAAGAAGACATGGTGCGGAAGGGCTTTTGGAGTGCTAATGCGGAGAGGATGAGGAGGAGAACTGTTCGGTGCGGTTAAATAAAAGAAGTGGGGGTTTAATGTTCGAACAGTTTTCGAGGAGGTGGTGCCAAAAACCGTCAAATCGTGCGGAGAAGTTGGGAAGGCAAGTCGTCATGATGAAAAATACTGCGACGGTTCCGCTTCCGCCACGACATGACCCCCCGGAGAAAAAACAGAGTGGTTTTGAAATTATCATTACCAAAACCAGGGGGCATGTGTTATCACCAGATTTTGGCCAAATCAAGAGATGGGCCGTAAGAGAGATAGGCTTGAAGGATGTACGCGTGGAGGATCTCTGAAGCGGCCTGACACGAAGAAGTTGGGCTAAATTGCCCATGTATCTGTATTATAGTAGATCACATCTTAATTTAGAAGTTAGAGTTTTACCCGTGCACGGTTAGGTGCACGCTTGAATTAGAAAGTCCCTTGGACTATAAATATGTATCTAGGGTTTATGGAAGAAACAACAACCAACGTTCAACACAATCAATCTCGGCGCATCGCCAACTCCTTCGTCTCGAGGGTTTCTCCCGGTAAGCACCATGCTGCCTAGATCGCATCTTGCGATCTAGGCAGCATAAGCTTATTACGTTGTTCATGCGTTGCTCGTGCTGAAGCCTTTTTGATGGCGAGCAACGTAGTTATCTTAGATGTGTTAGGGTTAGCATTGTTCTTCGTATCATATGCTCGTCGTAGTGCAACCCTTATACATCTAGCCGCCCTTACACCTATCTTAGGTGTAGGGGCGGCACCCCGCTTGATCATTGTTTAGTAGATCCGATCCGTTACGGTTGCTCCTTGTTCTTCAAGGATTAGTTTAATATCCGCAATAGTTAGGCCCTTACAAAGGGTTGGAGGATCCAGCGGCGTGTAGGGTGTAGTTTGCTAGCCCTAGACAGGATGTTCCGGGGATCAACCTCGTGTTGGTTTTTAGGCCCTGTCTAGGATCGGCTTACGATCACCGTACGCGAGCGCGAGGCCCAATCGTGAGTAGGATGATCCGATTATGCGGTGAAAACCCTAAATCGTCGTAGATCGCTTTAGCTTTATCTTGATCAAGCAGGACCACCATATATTCGTACACCTCGTACGAATCATGGGTGGATCGGCTCTCCGAGCCGATTCACGAGACAACCCGAGAGCCGATCGAGGCTCGTATTTAACGTTTACGTGTATGCCATGCAGGAAACTAAGCGAGGCATCATCCAACATCTTCCTGACCAGGTATAGGTCAGGTGGCACGCCCTTGCGACAGCATCGGATGTGTGACCAGAAGGCTTTGCGGGCCGTCGCTCTGAGGGACTGGGGCCAGCCGCAGCCCTAGTTGTTCCCGGCTCTACGGTGTTGCCAGTCGCTGCCCGCCGGTGGGTTTCTGACCGCAACAGAAGGAGATGGCGACGTCTATGCGAGCTAGGAACGTCTACCCAGTCATTTGCATGTAGGGTTATGGCATGACTTGGGGCATGCGAACGCTTTCGTCTGAAGTATTTCCGCGGTGTGGTTGATGATCTCCTGCCATTATGCCTCTTATGTAAGTATTGGTCATGTGACCTGTTGTAATCTTTTTATTCGGTACTGTAATGGATGATGTATTTGATACCAGTTCGGTTATACTTTCCCAACACACTGATCATGGGATCGTGAATGTGTATGCATAACGGATGTTTCAGACAGCTAGTCTGGGGCCCCACAGCGTTCCCAATCTATGGATGCCCCACGCTATCACTTTGAGCATACAAAGATGGTACTAACAAGACACCACAATTCATAAGTATTGAGAGACACACGGTATCCACACCGTCACCTTCACACCGTGGGACAAGGTGTCCCCGAAGATCACATAATAAAACCACTTGAGTAGCATAATAGTTGAAGAATAACATCTACCTATTCAACCAGATTAAAAAGCTCACGATCACATAAAGATCATACCATGGGAGAGAAAGATAGACCACATAGCTACCGGTAAAGCCCTCGGCCTCAGGGGAACTACTCCCTTCTCATCATAGGAGGCAGCAACAACGGTGAAGATGATGGTGGAGTCGATGGAGATGGCTCCGGGGCAATTCCCCGTCCCGGAAGGGTGCCGAAACAGAGACTTTTGTCCCCTGAAACTTCTCTGTGATGGCAGCGGAGCTACGGAATTTTTCATGGATGGAGGCTAGATGATTTAGGGTTTTCGTATCTGGAGGAATCTAATAGGCGGAAGGGCGAGGTCGGTGGGTGCCCGGGGGGGCCACACCACCCCATGGAGCGGCCAGGGCCTGGGCCGCGCCATGGCCTGGTGTGGCGCCTCGTGGCACCACTTCGTCTCTCCTCCAGACTCCGTCTTCATTACAGTAAAATAGAAACTTCGGCTTTTGTTTCGTCCAATTCTGAGAATATTTCCTGTACAACTTTTCTGAAATACAAACTAGTAAAAAACAGGGAACTGGCACTGTGGCATCTTGTCAATAGGTTAGTTCCGGAAAATGTATAAAAATGCAACGAAGTGTACACAAAACATATATAAATTGATGTAAAACAAGCATGGAGCACCAAAAATTATATATATGCTTGCAACGTATCATCCCACTCCTTCTACAAAATTGCCTAGAACCACTAAAACTGTTTCTGATAAGAGTGCTGAATTTTTTTCGAAGTATAGGAGACAATAGTCCTTTTACCTTTGATAATAATGACTTTGATTTTTATGATTGCAATATCTCTGAAGTAACTAAGTTCTTACAAAATCTTGCTAGAATTCCTAATGCTAGTGCTACAAATATAGCTTTTACAAAACATATTACAAATGCTCTCATGCAAATTAGAGAAGAGAAATTAAAACGTGTAGCTTCTATTCCTAGGAAGTTAGAAGATGGTTAGGAGCCCATCATTAAGATGAGAGTGATGAATTTGATTGCAATGCTTTATTTGATCTTGGTGCGAGCATTTCTGTTATGCCTAGAAAAATATATGATATGCTTGCTTTGCCACCGTTGGAACAATGTTATTTGGATGTTCACATTGTTGATATTGCCAAGAAGAAACCTTTGGGGAGAGTTAATAATATTCTTATTATGGTTAATAATAACTTTGTCCCCGTTGATTTTGTTGTTTTGGATATTGAATGCAATGCTACTTGTCCTATTATTTTGGAAAGACTTTTTCTTAGAACTATTGGTGCTCCTATTGATATGAGAGATGAGATTATTAAATATCAATTTCCAGTCAAGAAAGGAATGGAACACTTTCCTAGAAAAATAAAGAAGTCACCTTTTGATTCTATTATTAGGACAAGTTATGATGTTGATGCTTCTTCACTTGAAAATACTTGATGCGAGCTCTTTTTCTGCGCCTCGCTGAAAGGCATTAAAGAAAACCACTCTTGAGAGATAACCCAGGTTTTATTTCTGTAATTTTTCTTTTCTTGAGTCTTGGAAGTTATTACCTCTGTAATAACCTCTCCTTATCATTTTTATTTTGTTTTTGTGCCAAGAATAACCTCTAATAGGAATAAAGTAAGATTTGGGGAAGTTGTTGTCCTGAAACAGACTCTGTGTTGTCACCAAAAAAATCGTATTCCCAGCCAGAACGTAATTTTGAGCTTCCAATTTTTGAGCACATGCCGCAGGTTATTATCTAACTTTCGCTAGTTTTTCACTTCTCGATTTGAGCAACAGAGGATTTTCGGAAAAAATCGATCTTTACCTACTGGTCTGTTTTGACAGATTTCTGCCACTATTTGCATTTGCCTCCTAATCTCTTTCTTTTTGAGTTGTTTTGATAGACTAGGACATTTGCCCGTGCGTTGCAACGGGAGCGAAATAATTTGCATTTCTTAGCCATGATGAATGTGCATGAAGATTAAAAAAGGGTTACGCCTGAAAACAAGAATGTTTCATCATGTTAATTCAGCGCTATCTGGATACATTCTTGTTTAATATACTATTTAGATTTCATCATGTTAATTCAGCGCTATCCGGCTACATTCTTGTTTTCAGTAGCTAATATTCTATATTTTAAAAATATTCTATAACTATTAATCATGTATCTATATTTTAAAAATATTCTATAACTATTTTTGCAATTGCTATTTACAACATGCAATAGCTCAGTTTCATACGCAAAACCAAGATTCTTTGTTAAACTACGAGCTTTATGAGCTTTTGTTGTGACAACCAAAAGAAAATTAGACCTTCTCCATGTAAAATTCAAAGAGATTCAGAAAACTGTAGTAACATTCAGCAAGTAAAAGGTAGCAAAACTCAATTAGTAGTAAACTTTAGTAAGTAGCCTCATATATGTATGTAAAATTCATTATACTAATTCTACCACAAATTAATCTAGTCCCCCTCAACTCTCTCTGGGCACATACGCGGACGCCATGACGGTTTCAACGCTTGCTCACCACAGCTCATGTAGTTACCGGGGGTAGCCTGGCTCACGAGTCACAACACACCGGCCACCACACCGGAGCAAAAATCCCCGAATCCCACACCAGACCGCACAAAGTAAAAATCCCCAAACCGCCAGTTCATGTTCTCGCTGTGTTGCCTCAATCAGCTTAGAAATTTTCACCTCGTTGCCTCTGCTGCAAACTAATTAACGGTGTCCAGCCCCTAGTATCATGGGCGGCCTCATGTGCATGTCCCGTCGCTTCTCTCCAGCGCTGCTATGTTTGGCAGTTGGCTCCTATTCCAGTGATGAAAGGGTTGGAAGGAGTGGCCTCTCAGCAGCCCCCTCTCCGACTCTCTGTTCCTAATCTGTCATTGTCATGCTCGCACCAGATGTTATGTGGCTGTAAACATGTCCATGGATAGACCCAAGTGGCCACCGGACATGGTTACATTGGCGATAAGAATGTCATGTCACAACGCTGAACTTGACCATGTGTGAATGCCTCCTCGCAAAAACACATTTGGCATTGTATGCAAAGGGTTGTCTTCTCCATGATCTCCAATCACCGTGCTCTTTCTATTATATGGAACAAAGTTAGATACAGAAAATGAGTGCAAGAGGCAACATGGAAATTGGTGACCCTAGTTCTCAGAACAACTAAAAAAAAATGGACATAGATATTCTTTTAATTCCTCAAAAAGCTATTCCAGAAAGTTTAGGCTAACCCCAAATCAAGTGAACATACGTTTTGAAACACAAACTGGAACCTGCAGAGTGCCAAGATCCATTTTATGTCATCACTCCAATGATCCAACCCTAGAAAACAAGGCAAATAGATGAAGAATTTATGAATTGTTCCACAATTTTGACACTTCTACTTAGTATATTTCTACATTTAATTAAGGAATACTAACTGTACTAACCTTAAGACATACACCTTGTCCATTTCTTCATTGATAAAAGAATATGTTCATGCACATGACTAATGAATAATTACATCATACAAACTTATACAAAAAAATTAGGAATGTGAGAATATAAATCTTGGAATCCAAATTGCAAACTATTTCAACACGTTCAGGACAACAAGTGGGAATCGTGACACAAACTGACACTTAAGAAAGTGGTATATAGGCATGTCTCATAAAGCACATATAATACTTTATCAGTTCTAAATACTAATGAAAACCCTAAATCCGAAATATCATAAACCCTTAATTATTCCAATGGTTGAACCAACATGCACCCGAGATTCCAATCTTATACAAACACATAACATGATTTGTTGACCAATTTTCTAGCAAACTGAGATACAAATCTATGTAGCACATGCACAGAGAATAACATTGGCTAAATCATAATCATAGACTGACTTTGGTATGCAACATCACCCATATTGCAGTTGTAATGGCTGGTTTGACGTTACACAATCACAAAAACCACCCATATGGTCTGGCAAATACATCTTTGGCTCTTCACACTAAATTGTCGTATCTGCAGTAATTAAGTATAAAGATCACCGGTTTTCTAGTAGTAAATACATCAGCAGAATATTATTTCCTTTCCAAAAAATAGTCCAGTTCATTTACCTACTTCTCCTTAATCTGCTACAACAAAACTTTGAGTCGCTTTGCCTCTTCTCTTGGGTACATCCTTTGACAAAAAAAAAGATTTAAACAATACAAACAAAAGAGCAATCGGACAACCGATTTTCTAAGTTTGAAATGAGATTTAGTACTCTTTTTTGGACAGTACATAGTTGTGCCAGGAAAAAAGGGTGCTTGCAAATGTTGCTCGTCCAAAACTGAACAAAACAGTATTAGTGTATCTGAACTAAACACAAAGAAAAAAATAGATTAACTACCTTTGATGTGAAATCTGGGCCGACAACTCTTGCAGACACTTAGCAAATCTCATCTGAAATGGAAACATCAAAGATGATTTAATAAAACGTCCATGCATCAAGCTCAGCTGAGCTTACAGTTGCTAATCTTATATCTATAGCTGCTATGAAGGAATAAGTTACAGAAAGTCTGTTACTTTGCTCGCTATTCAGATAATTAGATAAATCCCATTAATGTTATCCAATTATTTTCTCTCATATTTTGCCTCACATGCTGCTGTGGAATGTGGTAATAATTTCTTGTGCGACTTGATCATTTTTCAAAAGGCTGCTAGAAAAAAGTGGTTCAGCCAAATAAAATACAGTATCATGCACTGCATTGATAAGTAGGAATTCAAAATGACCACGAGTCACCTGTAATATTTCGATCCGAGGCATGCAATTGCACATGTTATGGATAGTTAGAAAAGCCTCAAACAAAGGCATGTCAGTTTACACTTGTGCACGACGAGGGCTTCATAAGAAAGATTGAGGCCTATTGTACCTGCACGCATACACCAGATTGATTACTCCTGCATTTGCCATTTGAGCTGCAAAAAAATATGCTCTGTTTCACCTGCGTTCTCCATGCACAATATAAAAAGATGCAGTGGTGACCAAATAAGCTCAATGGATCAAAGTATGAAGGGCTAGCACTTACACCCAGCTCCCTCTCCATCGCTTTGATCACCTCTTGGACCTGACATATCTACATGACATCACATGGTTTGGAGCCTAAACACGTCGAACTTGAAGCAACATTTCCAATATCAACATGGTTAAGCAACTTAAGTTACACACTTGAGATTACAAATGTTGCAGGAGATACGACAGCTAAAATTTGTAAAAACTGAACCCTATCAAATTACCAGAAAATCAGAAACGACAAGTGCAAATCTGAAGGAACTGTTGTGGGGCATGATAGAGTTGACGGGGAACAAGGGCTTTCACGTGAACGACGCCATTCTTCACAACTGCACACTACTACTCAAGATATATGCAATTCGATTTTGAAAAATGATTTACCTTATTATGTTTCCTGTAAGTGGATGTCAAAAATTTAAATACTGGGAGATCATAAATGCTGCTGTGAGAAATAAACCTACAGTGTATGGATTCTTCAGTTAAGTTGCATATTATCAAACCCCATAGAGCAGTTCACAGTGGCAGTGCCCCTTGGACATTCTCCATCAAAGATGAACACTGCAAGAACTGTAACAAGGTTAAGTTTAGTGGTATACCTTAGTGGTATACCCGCAAAAAATAAAAGTTCAGTGGTAGGAACCATAAAGCAATAGCATGTGCAATTCCAATTATTTCAGCACACTTCCTACTTTTATGATATGATGTCTACCATGCAAGAATGAAATAGATAAATTGTGACACATTTATATAACCTGAAATCAGAAGCATACTGCAGCAGAACATAACATGCAAATAACTCCATCTTTGTCTACCTTGTAATAGAGGAAACTGAAGGGAGAGTGGCGTATCATGTGAAGAGCGAGAGAGGATAGGAAAAACATCTGGGTAGCACCACAACGATGGCATCGTGGATCTGCACCGCTAGGAAAATACAATCGTGCAAACTGCTGTGGATCTGCACTGTTAGACACATCAACCACACATACATGGTTAGATTCTGTGAAATCAAGAGGGGGTTGAGGTTTAGATCAGAATATGAATTCTGTAAAGGCTTCATTAGAGGTAGATATGGTGAGTGCGGGGGCTATGGAGTGAGAGCATGGGGGAGGGGGATGCCGCCCCGAGAAGCACGTTAGAGATAGAGCGGCCATTGATGGAGGGGTGGCTGGAACATGGTTACTGCGCCACTTCTGCGGCCGCATCCAAAAGGGGAGGACATGGATAAGGGAGTTGCTCTCCCACCTAGAGGAAACGGTTTCCGTCTCCGGTCTCCTTGTTCTTCAGCTCGGCGGCACTGGCGCTTTCGCGGGACAGCGCAACGCGGCGGGGAGAGGCTAGCAGCCAGCGGAGCAGCGATCCAAATTGATTTTTTCCGCAGTCCTGCAGGCAAATTGCCCTTCCCTAGCAGCGCTTGGAAGAAAATGGCGAGGATGGCGTTGGTGAGATCGCACGGCCGATCATGGAGCACGCCGGCGACCTCGGAAGGCCGAGGATGGGGCTTCTCAGGCCACGCGTGGAGGACGCCGACGGGTGGAGGAAGGAGATTGTTGGGGTGAGGAGGCCTGGCGGCTAGGGTTGAATAAAGAGCGATCGCCAGGGGAGAGAAGCTAGGGGCGCATGAGAAAGACTGTGTATTGCATTGTGATGGGCCTGGCCCAGTTTGGCGGAACCATCGAACGAGGTCAGATGAAGGGGGCGACATAGTGCGGGACAACCAAAACTTTGGTCGTAGTGCGCTCTGGCAGAATAGGGAACACCTTCGTCCTTTTTAAGTAGTGTAGAAAGGGCTTTTTGAAGAAGTTGCTACAGTAGGTAATGTCACATCCCGAAATTTCCAAATTTCGGAATGTAAAATAAAAATAAATGTAATGTTGGATTTATTTGAACTTGATTGAAAATTCACAAGAAATTAAAACTTTTTGAGGTTATTTAAAACTATTTCCCAAAATGGTGTTTAAAAAAAAATCTTTGTTTTCAAAATATTTAAAATCAAACATAATTTGACTTTAAAGGTTTTAAAATTCTTAATGGTTTCTTTATTAAAAAAAAATCATAAAACTTTACTTTTCAAAGTATTGCACAAGTAGCTATATAGACCAAAGTACATAAAAAAAATATTATTGTATTTTCAATATGGACATTATATAGGTTCCTTAATATCCCAAAACTTTATAATATTTTATAAACTTTAAGAAATTTATTTGACTTCATTTGAAACCTTAAAATAAAAGTTTAAAAAAAGAAATCAGAAAAAAAAAAGATAAAACGAAATTGAAGCAGACCGGATTAAACTGGCCTAGACCAGCCCAGCCAGCGAAGTGCACCCAGGTTCCTTCTCCGTCTATTCTTTTCTCTCTATTTCCTCTTGGGCTGCATTCTACTGGCCCATCTGGACCGAACAAAAGTCATCGATGTTCATCTTCCTCCTTACGTAAGTATGTACGTTACAGTCATGGCTGCTGTAACCTCTTCTCTCTATTTCCCATCAATTATAGTGGCCGTTTCTCTTCGAGTTAAACACGAAAGTTATTCCATATTCAGTGCACAATCCGTTCAGGGAATTACCTCTTCATTTTATTGCCTTAAACTTCCAAACGGTACAGGTGCACCGAATGCCAATCGGTGGCATATCTCTCCCGATCTCCCACCTCTGTCCATATCTATCCGAACCAAGAGGAGCACCGTGTGTTCCCTGTCTTTCTCCACCAATTTTGTTCTCACACTTTCTCCAGATGAGCTATGTACAACCCATGCCGACCATGCCATTGTTAGCCACAACTTCGAGTTCATCGTCAGATCATGTCTCACACGGTGATCATCTCGCCGATTCCTTTCACCAGAAAACTAACCACGACGCGGGCTACATCTAGGACATGGTGGTGCATCTCGGTGCCATTGTTTACCACGCCACCGTCGTCCCATCCGCTCGCTGGCCACCATGATGGCATCATCGAATACGGCCGGTACAGGCAGACTCAGACCCCGATTCTTCTTCCTTTCTTCCTACTTATACATTTTATACCCTACTGATGCCCTCCGTGTCTGTTATTTCGAACAGCCCGTGAGTCTTCATCTGCATGATGCTTGGACTCGCGCATCTCCGTTCGATCGTAGCTGCCATGCGAGGAAGAGAGCGAGGCAGTCGAGCACTTCCTCGATGCCGCCGTGAAAACCCTGCTTCCTGTGCACCACCTCGCCGCGCCGGACCATCACCGGAGAGACGCTGGGAACAATCGCGTCCGAGACGTCCGTCGTCACATCGTCTACGTTCATCACGTCCCTGCCGCTGTAAGCCATCCTGGTCCATATTAGATTAGATTAGCAGATCCACCATCAACTATTAGATCTAAATCTGAGGACGTAAGTTAGTACAAACTAGGAAGTTTGCGGCGCGGCGCACGCCGCGCCCATGCTGTCTAGGGCATGGGAGGTGTAGTTTGTGTTTAGACCTTACCGATCTTTCTGTCGAATAATTACTTCTTGTATGAGATAACCGATCAGATTTCATAAAGCTTGCTGAAATGAATTCGGTGGAGTTCACTTGTCAATTTGGATATGCCGGTATTACCATCTGAGCTGAACTTCTGAAAAGAGAAGACAAACTAAGGTATATAGTGTGTCAATACGGGTTAGAATTTATTTTGAAGGTTTCTCAAAAAAAAAGAATTTATTTTAAAGGTAAACTATGTACCCACATAATCAGTGGGAAATTAAGCAGAGAACCGAAGAAACTATTCGGCGCCATGGTTGGGAAATTTGCTAACCGTGCCAACATCAGTAAGTAAGAAGCAGGAGTACATTAGGTTGTATATATAGTGGTGCCATTTTCATACCGAAACACCCTATACATAGGTAGCATGGTGGTGCATTTTCATACTGAAGCACGTTATAGAGCGCTGATCAGCCTTTATACTGGTTTTGGTCAAACGGCATATGTACATGTTCTGCATAATAGATAATACTATAGCAGGTGAAGGCACATTGCAGGAATTTATCTAGAGATATAATCCTAGTAGCAGTATCCTTGGCGAGCAAACGTGGTTCTACAGGTATACAACAGTATAGCTTCGGCCATTCAGCATTCTTTGTAATTAGAGACTGACAGTACCTCTTCTTTGTGTCATGCTTGTGCAGATGATCAACGCCGAGGCTATTAGTCCATCCCCATTGTGCCGGCGGCGTTGGCTGGCGTAGTGCCGAGGAGGGCGCGGTTGGCCGATGCAGATGCTGCCGTGGTGTGGACGATGAGGTGTCCGGCGTGTGGAGACGCTGGGGCGTTGTCGACCATGGCATCCTCAATGGGCGAAGATGCTGGCGCGATGTCGACGAAGACCGCCTGTCTAAGAGATGTACGCCTCGCCGAGAATGGCGTCAGCATGGGTTTGGCGAAGGATTGGCTTTTTTTTTTTTTTGAGCAGGGCGAAGGATTGGCTGAGCGGCGGGGAGTCCGCTGCCGGGAGGGCCGGGAAGCGGGAGTCGATATCTACATGAACTTTGCAAGGCCCATTTAGATTGTCTGTGGCACTGTTGATGGGCTGCTGTTGTCCGAAATAAGGAAGTAGATGGAGGGGAGAGTCAGTGAGTGGCCTGTGCGTTGCTTCAGCGAAAAAAAGAGTGGATGGAGCTGCTGTCACCTACCACTGGCTTCTTCCCTGGAGGATGGATCTTTGCAATGGATCCACGCAAGCAGCGGGCGGAGTTGTGCTGGGGCTGGCAGAAGAAAGCGGGGATCTGGAAGGGCATCTCCTCGAGGCTATCTCTGTTCCTCTTCGCTTCGTCGGTGAGTGAGCCGCCGGGCTGAGAAACAATTGATGCTCACGGGTTCCACCTGCGACGATCCGGGAGCCGCGGCAGCGGAGTGCATAGGGTGAGCAGAGTGAAGCGTAGATGCCTCCATTCTGCCGAAGCTGCGCCCGGGCGGGTCAGCGCCTGTCGACTTCACTGCGCGCAGCAATTACTCGTCCTTCGCGCCGTCCGCCGCAAGGATTGATGGTCTGGTATGCTTATGTTCTCTCTGTGACTGAATTACTTGTCTGTGTATATGGGAAACTGTTGCTTGAAATTTGGTTGCAAAAGTGTCTTTCGTGGCTGAATTGCTTGTCTGTTCATGTTTTGCGGTAGAAGAATTCTGAATATTTAGATCGAAAGAGTAAATAGCCTCTAGGAATAGATCCAGGGGGAGGACGCGAATAAAAAAGGCTATGAGGATCATAAAAATTGAGGTGGAGGGAGATTGTATAACTAAGGATCGAGTAGAGGAAGACGTCAGTCTTTCAGTTGTAGATGATCATTACCGAAAAAGATGTACATTCGAATGAAAAAAGATAGCCGAAAATAGTAAAAGGTGTGCGACATGAGTATATGGTTATAATTTGTAATCAGGAAGGACAAATTTTAAAGAGTAATTTAACTGGTTTTGTTTGTAATGCAGCGACGAAGGATCTATGTAAAGTTTTATTAAATGTGGGCTGGAAGTACTTTATACAAACAAAACCAATGTGGATCTAGTATAAGCTGCATAGATGTATTTGATTTTGAAACAGTTCATTCGGTGAGTCATTTTACCCTTTTGTGTTACATTGCAAGAGATAGATGAGCTACTTTAGTCTTTTCTCCGTTGATGTGAGAGTCGGCAGGGATGGTTCTTTGAGATTTGAATCTTGGGGGCTGTAAGCTATTACATTAGGCTGT
This sequence comes from Lolium rigidum, assembly GCF_022539505.1. Lineage (NCBI taxonomy): Eukaryota > Viridiplantae > Streptophyta > Magnoliopsida > Poales > Poaceae > Lolium > Lolium rigidum. Next base: position 113,746,166 of record NC_061514.1, on the reverse strand, counting down.
AGTGTTGTGTAGGAGCTTTCTTACATCCTGACGCCCAGGCGAAAAGACGTTGAATAGTTCATAGTAGGTTCTTTGTGTGACCAAGGTAAATTCAGGAGGTTAATAATGCATCAGTTGGAAGGTTTAGCAACAACTGATGGAGCTGCCGCAGTAACAACAGTAAAGGATAAAGTGGCAGTATAGCTAGCAAGCTGGTGCTTCACCAAGTCTTAAGATACATAGTAGTGGATAAAGGTCTGCATACTGGATAATTATACATAGATAATTATACTCGATCTCTGAACAGCAAACACTCACGCATTGAGTTTTAGGTATGCAATCTTATGAGACTGCAAGGATATTCGCCTAGGATACTATTAGATTAGATAGACCTAAAGGCGTAACCTGGTAGGTTGATGAAAAGCTTTATCTGCAGCTAGGTGGTTGATTTACTTGCTTGATTTCCCTGACGGTGATGGTGTCGCTCTCCTGTTTGCATAGGTCGTAAAGGGTGGTCTCGGTTGCTTCATTTGTTTTGCATCTCCAAAGTTTTCCCAGTCTATTATATACCGCTTATCTCCAAGGCTACAGAAGATATTTCATATACATCAGAACTGGATATTTGTTAATGAATATAAAGATAATAAGGCGTAGTGTAGGTTACCTTTTGCGAAGGGCGTTTATTTCAGGAATGGGTATGTTAACGTGTCAGCAGTTTAGCGAAGTGCCTTTAAAACCTAGCATTCCTATGGAAGCATATATTGAATTGTTAATGCTGACAGTAGGAGCAAAAATTGTAGTCTTAAAGGATTGAAAGGTAGGTATTAGATAACTAATGCTGCCTTAGGAAGTCTGTGGAGTTCATGTACCTTTAAATAGAGTAGCATTCATTCACGAACAACAGAAACACGTTTTCCTCCAAAGAAATCTGCCGAATGCCTTCTGCATCAAACTTCTCGGATTGGTATCCCCACAAGGTCACCATGGCAAGGTCATCTCTTGGCAAAGTTAAGAGATGTTAGTATGCGTAGGTCTTGACAAAAATAAGAGATGTCACTACACGCAATTAAAGGGTTAAAACAGAGCAACCTGGAGTACACTTTGTACCTTTCATTCTATCCTTGATTGATCACCTGCCTTGGTGTGATAATATCTGATAGTTTTGTGACCACTCCAACAACATCTGAAAATTGGCCACGAAAGACAAAATAAAATGAGCGTGTGGAAACAACATGGCATACAAATATATGTGTTGCTTCCAAGTAAAAAACCTGATAGGACCAGTTTCTCGTCCAAGCGTGGCCGGACCTCATCAAAAGACTTTGCATCATATGCATATAGAGGGAAGTTCCCAGGCTCAGTCACAATCTCCTTTACTCTTGTGTTCTGTGAAATTTGGATCCTATGACAATGACCTGCTGCTCTATAGTTGTTCTGCGGGCTGACGATCATAAACGACTCGAGCTTGTAAACCATGCCTTCCATTAGTTTGTCTTTAAATTGGTCTATCCGGTCTGCGAGTAGACAACCTTCTATCGTGGTGCCCTACAAAATCAGTACAGTATAATTATACATCTGATGGGAACAAAAAATAGTTTTTTTTAGCAAGACATGTTGCCGTGGCTAAAACCTAAAGGTGAAGCTGACTGGATGCATTTTGTGTACAGGCGACAATGACTGAATGGACAGCGCAAGTGCTCATGTAGGCAGTGACAAAAAGATATATCGAAAATTAAAGGTAGTAAAGGATAATGCTGAATAGAACAGAGCGAGTACGAAAAATAGCTAATTATGCTTGTATGACTTTAGACGGCAGTGCTACTGATAGTTTAATTATGTAGAGGAAATGTAAAAATTTGATAAATAATTCGATCTTATGAGTAGACTAACTGCATATGTCTCATGTGCAGCAAATGGTAAAGGGATGGATAATGGGTGCAGGTGTGAACAAAGTACCAGGTGATCAACGAACATGAATCCTATCTCATAGAGTTCATGCTGCTTGTTCATGTTCTCCCACATCGGTGTGATGCGCACAACAGCATACCTCGCAGATCCTAAAGGTTTGATATCTCTGACTGAGGTTGCTTGCATTGCTACTTTAGGAAGTTTCCTGCAACATAGAATGATTAGTATACATCGATATCCATATTAAACGTAGGTGAACAGTAAGTACAGACTATTGGACAGATCTAAGCCAGGAAATAAGTGCAAACAATCAGGATCAGGGAAAACAACAGAGATATGTCATGTGCAAACAACGAGCAAGGCAATGATGAACGGAAGATCCACCCTGACCGAGAACACAAACTGAAGAATCAGAAGTCTAAACACACACAGGCGAAGAATGGTGAACAGAACCACCAGCCGGCAGAGGAACACCAGAGGCAGCAGTCAGAAAAGGAACAACCACAGCTGCGAAGCAATGAGCATGGCTAGCAGCGGCAGCGGGAACAACACTGTGGAGATGATGATCCCGATATGGAGACGGAGAAACCGAAGATGAATGTGGTCGTACACGCCGACGAACAGGTCCCCGGTGTACACGTCGAACAGTCCGCATAACAGCTGGAGAATCAGAAGCAAGCAAGATGGAAACCCCAGATTGCAGATGATCGAAGCCACCGAAGACATCGGCAGCAACGGAATCAACAACTGGAGCACCAAGCAGAGGATCCCTGGAACGTCCACGGGAACGCGATGAGCAAGGTCCTGACGACCTGGAAGATAGGTCACCGAGGCCACGACAGCGATGGAGCGCCGAAGATGGAGGCAAGGGCACGGACGTGCGAAGCCGGCGACATGACGGACAGCGGGGCGAGTGGGACGGACGACGGATCTAGCAGCAACATGGATGGCAGCTGAGCAGGAAAGAAGGTAGGTCGTCCAGCCCACGGTGCTGCAGAGAAGCAACCCAGAGACGGCGGTGCAGAAGCCGGCAGAGGCGGCGGCGCAAAAGTCGGCCGATCACGCCTACGGCCAGGCACGCCATCCCTGCTCATACCAAAACCTGCAGAAAAAAAGACGAACTCAGGTAGGACAAATTGCCTCAAAAGATAACGAAGAAACAGAAGGAAACCAGTGAATCATAAGATGGCAAAGACGAAGACAAAGAAATCTGGATGAGGAAGACGGTGAAGGAAGCAACGCCGGGGTCTCCGATGCGGAACCATAAGGTGAGGAATCGGTGGAAAACTTAAACTGCAAAGCAAAGAAGGACACGTAAAAAAGATACGTGTCAATCAGAGAAGGCCCAAAATCATGCACGATCAGTGGAGACCAGTAGCACCGGAGATGGAAGGTAAACTGAAAGAGGGGAAAAGGAGGAAACCGGCCCAGAAAAAAGGGATCGACCTGCTGGCTCCCGCTGACTCCCGGTAACCGCGAGTTATACGAAGGAAAAAAAAAAGAAACCAAAACTGACCTCCCGCATCAAGAGGATCCGATCGTGCATGAACAGGAAAAAAACTGTACGTGTCTAAACATCATTGGAGGAAAACATGGAGGTAACAGTATCCAAATCCACCCAAATCGCTCACCTTTCAGTAAACTAGTAAACATGCACGTGCAACGCACGTCTTAATATGTCAAACAATACATATACAATTTGAATTCACGTGAGTACAAAATACATAAACACTCCAAAAAAATAGTAACACACGCATGGTGCTAAGTGTTAACCCAGATTGTATTTTCAAAACTGAGACACCTGTTTAGGAGCTGTTACTACAGGTAGACAATAATGTTGTTTCACCAGTTTCATGTTATGCCCCAATCGATAATCGCCTTGTTACCAGATATAGTGCAAAACCTAGGCACGTTGCCAAATATAGTGCAAAACCCAGATGCAGCTGACAGATTTGTGTATTATCAAGGTGCAGTCTATTACACCATACAAATTAATAAGAGGTGCGGTAACTTGTTTACGTTTTATATAGTAATCTGGCATGCGCAATGCGCATCTTCAGTGATAAAAAAATCAATTAAACCACATTAGACTGAAGTAAGCATCAATATATTTCGAAACTCAATATAACTACGGTAGTAATATTTCTCAAGGAACAATGCAACAGAAAATTCATCTTTTCTTTGATTAAACTCAATGGTTTTGTACAGTGGCATCTTCTTATAGTACAATTCTATACTTAAATATTTCATCAATCCGAAGAGATATATGCTTCAGAGATCAACAACATTCAAAGAACGTTCCATGTTACATAAAAGAGCACAGAGCACACATGCTATGCCCCTCAAGCAGGTTTGAAGCAAATGAGTCACTCCTGCCTGGCATCCTTGACAACGGCCTTTCTTCGATAAATATGAGCTTCCTGTTTGAAATTCATTATTCTTCACAGAACGAAGGAGGGGTGGACCTCGTTGCTCGTTGTAGAAACAAATGCATTCGATTCTTCACAGAGCAAAGGAGGGGTGGACCTCATTGTTCGTTGTAGAAACAACTGCAATCGTGCCAAACATCTGGTTACCAATGATTTAATGCCACAATCATAAAATTTTCATACACGCATAGGATATAGACTATATACCTTGTAAATTAAACAATTCGACCAAACTTTCTGCAAAAGCACAAAAATAGTATGTCCTATGAAGTGTGATGGAGGTTGTGAACCTGCAGACCAGATGGAGGAGGTTAGGTTCCGAGCATCGATACACTGCCCTGGCAGAGCCATCTACTCCCATGTGATGTGTTGCTGGGATCTGGGCGACGTCGCCTCCGGCATGGGAAGCAGGTTGAGTGGCGTGCGGAGCAGCAAGCTGGAGTCTCGTGAAATCATTGAAAATTTTATCTTTTACGCCAGTGTTGCCATGACCAAGCCTTGTAAATGATCGTTCACACCATTGATAAGCTGCAAGGTGTTGATCTCATCGACAAATCAAGTGATTGCATCCCCGTACCTAACAATTCAAAGACGACACAAATAAGCACCGGAGACTATGCGTATTTGGATTGTAGAAGTGAAACAGCAAAGCACCGGAGACAACTCCACAAAAATGAAAGAAAAAGCTAAATATGTTTAAGGGTGGCGATGTATACTTGAAGACAAGCATGCATACACATATAACAGTTTCAGTGGCACCTCTGTCCAACATGAGCAAAGCTGAAAAATCTAGCTGTTTCATCTTATGAACAGAAAGACCTTTAAAGTGATAGATTTTCAAAGCAAGACAGTAACACAAAATGAAAACAGAGAAAAAATAGCACATTATCAATAGAAAAGGCTCTACAACAGAATCTAGCGCCTAGTTGCAGTCATATAGAGAAAAACGTATATATCAGTACTCAGGAAATCAGCATAACCTGCTACCACAAAGCAATGAAAACTTGCTAACTCTACATACAGAAAACCACACCAGAATATGTAGAAAATCAAACCATAATATGTAGAAAATCACACCAGAATATGCTACCTCAAAGCAAATAAACAACGGAAACTTCTTAGCTCTATATAGCCTGGAACATACAAAAGCTGAACATGTTGTGTTATCCTAAAGCAGCAATTACTTCCTTGTAAAATGGACGGTTCCTCAACAATTCATGCTTGGTTGATACCCATGAAGCCAAAATATTTTCATATAAACACAACGGTAGTAGATTGAAAAGTATGAGCAGACATGATGACAGCAAGACAAGAAAACATCTTTAAATTGGGAAATGCCAGTTGTTTACAGTCTAAATTGAACATGATGAGATAAGACCAGATAGAATTTGAATATTTGGTTGCTTTTCCAAAAAAAATATGCAAGAAAATATGGAAATAGAGTGCACTTATCTGTATGTTAGTATTTCTCTTATTGACAGAAAAGTTATAATTCAGACTGAGAACACATATTCACTTCAAAAAACAAAATTTGTTTGCCCGGTACTACCTTATATATCAGAGTATAGCAAGATGCTTGGCCCCTCTCAGCATCCAAATTTACGCCCAAGGATGTTACCTTTACCTCCATGCTAGAGTGTTTCCAGCTCCAGTCTATACACTCGCAGTAATACGAAAAAGCTCAGGACTACCTTATGCTTAAATTTAGAAAGAAATACAAAGAATCAAAACGTGCAACAATGGGGACTGTCAGAAAAAGGCACTAATCAAGCATGATGAAATACAAATAACGTGCCAAAAAATCACAGGGATTTTCCATGATAATATATGGGCAATAAAATGAATTGTGGAGAAGGCATTTGTTCTATGCTTTATTATCTGGAGGTTTTGTCTCTGCTAATACCTACCAGCTTATTATGTAGATGGGTAGGGCATATCAAGCAGGATATTATTCAAACAGAAGGTACCACAATAAAGATGTGCATCTCACAAGGAACTGCACATGAACATTCATCTATATTCCACATATCATCACAGAGCTAAAGGGATAGGAGTTTCCAAACCTTGAAAACAAAAAACTCTAGGTCCAATTTCTTGAAGCAAGAATTTTCACCATCAACCTTCCTCTCTTTGTGGATGAGTATCCTGAAATTGCACACACACTCTGAGTTCGACATACTGGTGCATGGCATCAGTTTGGTTCACACAACAGTAACACATTAGGTCCTTGACATACCTCGGTTAATTTTCTGTAATAATACTATCATTCCTTTCATCTACACTAATAAGGCACCAAAAGGAAATTTTCTCTACCTGTCAAGGCATTCATCTACAATAGGAATCAGAAGATAGAACCCAAAATGTCATATGATAAAATCTCTTGTGTACATTTTGTCGAACAGGTGACATGCGACTCGAGTTATACCTGGGCACTGGCACCCATTCAGGGCTCTGGGGAGGAAGGGCTCTGGGGAGGAAGAACGATATGGCGAGCAGCACCGTATTAGGCGGGTGGCTCCAGAGCAGCAGGGCGCGGTGTGTGGCTTAGCGGGACGCAGGTCCTGTCAGTCGTTGCGCATGAGCAGCTGGCGGTAGGAACGGGACGGCACCGATGCATGGCGCTTGGTCTATGGTGTGCGGGAGGGTCTGCACCGGACAGGTAGAAGGGGACGGGGCGGCCTCCAGCGCCCGCGTGGGCGAGAGCTGGCCGGAGAGCGACCTGCGGGCGCGTGTTGGCGTTTGGGCGAGCGGATATTTGGGCGGCGCGCGGGCGGGAGGCAAGCCGCCGCCGGCGCGCGCGAGGGCGTTTCGGGGGAGCAGCGATGCAGTGGACGGGAAGTACACATTTTCAGTGGAGATCGTGCGTGAGCCGTGAGGTGAGCGGTTTGGAAAAAGGGTGATGGGATTGTCTGCTCGTGGGTGATGCGCCATCAAACACGTTTTCTGCGCTCAACATTGGAGCTCTGTGGAGCGTTGGATGGGCTGTTTCAATGGCCGTGATTGTTTGGATCTCCGGGTCTCGTTCTTTTTATATTAGTGGAGATGGGTTCAACTTTTATATAGGTTATAATAACTGAACCGGTTCATCAACCATAATCTGATCGATCCGGTGTGTAGATTTGTGCTAGCTCATAACTTATACCTAACTTCAAAATTCCATATCTTAAAATCTACAGCTCGGTTTTAGATTAGATTTTCTCTGTTGAGTTTGTAATTAAATTCTCTACAACTTTCGTGTAGAAACTTTTTCCATCTAAGAAACTTTTTCGGACAACTTTTCGTACAACATTAAATTAAAGACCACGAAGTGTTTAATTTTGTAAAAAATATAGAAAAATAATTACACATCTAAAGTTGGCAAATAATATACCCTAGACTCATAAAAATGAGTAGAATACTATTTAGAAATAAATTTGACTTTTGAGTTTTCTTTAAAATATTCAAATTTGAATATGTGAATTTGAGTATTTTCATCATAGGTTTAATCCTGTAAATAACTTAAACATAGTTCCTTTTTCCAAAATGATCCTTATGACCATACCCATCTACGAAAACTATTCCTACATTCTTTTCATGTTCCAAGATCATACTTATCCTCCATGTTTTTGTATCCTATCAATTCCTTCTCATATATCTTAGATGATCCATATAAGTATTTGACTTTATACATTCTAATTCAATCTCCCAAAGCCATATCTTGCAAGCTACGCCTCATGTCATATCTTTCTTATCCAAGGACTAAAATAAAAATGAATAACAACTTGTTTGCCTTGTTTGATTTTGTTGTTGTTGGAATGTGTGTTTATGTTGTGCTATCTTTTATCTTATAGTTTTATTTATGAAGAGCGATGTGTTCTGTTGAAAGAAAAGAGAACAGTCTTCGACTACCAAAAAAGGCAAGTGACACACCCTCACAAATGTCCTAGATTTTATTCATGCACCGTAGTGATTTTTGTAGTAAGTCTAGGGATATGCTTTGCTTTTGTAATCCCAGTAGATAGCTACTTCCACTCGACCATATTTTTGTCGCCATTGAATTTAGTTGATGCTTAGCTATGCTATGAAAATGTTTTAGTAGTGGTTATGGAAAAACAACTAAATTCAATGAACTACCCGGGTGGAATGTGGCTTTGCTTGGTTTATGTTGAGTGGTTGCAACGGGGTCATATCTATGAACCGCCGTGTGCATCGCACTTGTGGACGGCCACCCAGGAACAAAGAGATATTAGACAACCTTGCTCATTAGCTTACCGTACAGCCACATGCTATATGGGCTGCGGCTTGACGGAGTACGTTGTGTGAACTCGGGCCCTACGCGACATGATGATGTAGGGGAATGTAGGTTGGAGCGGGTCCGTAGAGGATGGTCGCGGGTGATCACTTCGGAAAAGTCTCGTCCTAGTCGACATCTCGTCCATTTGAGCAAAATGTGCATCATGGAAGAAGAACAGACTAGGTCATGTGGGTAAATTTGTACAACCTCTGCAGAGTGTTAAATCTAAGTACTTAGCCGTGTCCCCGGTTACAGACAATTTGAGCGAACTGACAAGGCACATGTTCTAAAGTCTCCTCATCTCAACTTCTTAAATTAAAAATTTGATGGGTGAACAAGGGTAGGAGGAATTCACTGGTTTCCATCAGTGGTATTCCAGGTTCATTGATTTCTATCAATGGAACCGCCTAATTAGAAGAGAAGAAAATGATTTGACAATTGATAGGAGAAAACTGGCTTTATGCAAATCATACCTGAGCTCTACCAGCCAAATGTACACTTAAGTGTTAGGTTGTCATTTGAGTCCACCATAGTGTCATCTTGCCAATACATTCAAAGTATTGACCATTCGTGGCTGTAACTTTTCATGTTGCAGATGTTTTGAAAGACGAGTGGGTTACGAAGTTTAGGGTTACGAGTCTATCCTCGACATGCTCGCCTGTGGCACATGAAGACGAAGGACTCCATGCTGTCTATGTTTGTTCGTTGTAAAACTCTGATGATATGATAGCCTTGTGCTATGCAATTTGTAATCCCTTTATGTAAATTCTGGATCATACGATGTAATAAAGACCCTTGTTTCTTGGTATTACATCTTGTACTGTGTGTGCTAGCGATTGATCCAGGGACTAGCACAGATACGCACAGAGATCGGCACCTTGAAAGGTGAGGTCGCTACAGATGGTATCAGAGCATTGTGTTGACTGTTAGGTTCGTGACCCTAGGTTTGGATTAGAAATAGGAAATCCCTAGGATGAAAATTTTGTCTAATCCTATTTCAAAAAAAAAATTGTGCTTTGTAAACTTCTAGTACTCTTATCTATTCCATCTTCAAAAATGTTTTCCTCTTGTCTTGGATGACCTGCCTTATGAAACCATCACGGAAGTAGAGATGATGACCTTCTACCTTAAGTGAGGGACTGATGCTTCATGTGATATTCTTCGATTCCGTAAGAAGTGTTGCATAGAAGACCAATGAAGAAATTGAAGGAATACTTCGATGCAGACTTGTTATCACCAAGATTTAACCGAGTCAGAGGTGGGCCGCAGCCAAGATGGGCTTAAAGAAATATATGTGGAGAATTATGTGGATCGGCCTTTTATACCAAGTTGGGCTTAATTGCCCGTGTATACGTAATATATTAGATCGTATTTTAGTTTAGAGATAGAATCTTAGTCGTGCACGGTTTAGTGCATGCCCACATTAGAAAGTCCCCTGGACTATAAATATGTACCTAGGGTTTATGGAATAAACAACAACTCACGTTCAACCCCAAAAACAAACCAATCTCGGCGCATCGCCAACTCCTTCGTCTCGAGGGTTTCTATCGGGTAAGCGACATGCTGCCTAGATCGCATCTTGCGATCTAGGCGGCACTAAGCCACGTTGTTCATGCGTTGCTCGTGCTTGAAGCGCTTTTGATGGCGAGCAACGTAGTTATCATTAGATGTGTTAGGGTTAGCATTGTTCTTCGTTTAAGCATGCTTACGTAGTGCAACCCTTGCATATCTAGCCGTCCTCACGCCTATCTCGGGTGTGGGGGCGGCACCCGCTTGATCATTATTTAGTAGATCTGATCCGTTACGATTGCTCCTTGTTCTACAAGGATTAGTTTAATATACTGCAATAGTTTGGCCTTACAAAGGGGGAGGATCCTGTGGCACGTAGGGTGGCGTTCGCAAGTCCTAAACGGGATGTTCCTAGGATCAACTTCATGTTGGTTTTTTGGCCTTGTTTAGGATCGGCTTACGAGCACCGTGCGTGGCCATCCGGCCCAACCTGGAGTAGGATGATCCGATTATGTGGTGAAAACCCTAAATCGTCGTAGATCTCATTAGCTTCATCTTGATCAAGCAGGACCACCAAGTATTCGTACACCCCGTACGGATCATGGGTGGATCGGCTCTTTGAGCCGATTCACGGGATAACTCGAGAGCCGATCGAGGCTCGTATTTAACGTTTACATGTATGCCCTGCGGGAAACTAAGCGAGGCAATCTCATCACCTTCCCGACCGGGTATAGGTCAGGTGGCACGCCCTTGCACTTCGCAACGCCGCGTGTGACCGAGAAGAGCATTGCGGGCCGTCGCTCGGAGGGTCTCGGCCGGCCGCGGCTCTAGGCTCCCCCGGCTCTACGGTGTTGACAAGGCCGCTGCCCGCCGGTGGGTTTTGGCGGTCAACACATTCGGCACGCCCGGTGGGACAATCGTCTACATCAACCACATCGCCATCTACATCCGAGATGGCGGACGGCACGCCGGTCACCTACGAGGATCCGCCGACGACCTCAAGAAGCAATACAACGAGATCAAGGCTACCCTCGAAGCCGACCTCATCGGCTCTTTTCGAGAGAACCCGTTACGGTGGCATCGGATGGAAGGGGTTCTCACCGGAAGGTGCACTCGATGGGGTAGACCTTTCTTCCCCGTCGGAGGAACGCACCGAGGGTGCAGCGGCAAGAGATCAACTACACGGTGGCTCACTCGCTACACCGCCACTGCGAGAACTTGGTTAACGTGCTTGGAGCGTGTCGCCTGCGCGTGATCCGAGAGATCATGAGCCACCGGTACTCGCCGTCGGGACCAGCTCTCGGGACGCATCAAGGAGAATTGCCATTCCGGTCCCGTCCACCGCTGCCATTTGCGTTGGCGGCACCTGCTGAAGTGCCGACTACACCGGCATTCCTCGTCTACGAGGTGGTGGCGACCCCGGTGACTACCGGTTCTTAATGGAGGCGCCTAAGGAGATCCCTCATGGGTACGCATGCATGTATGTGCCGGATTGTGGTGGCTCGGGCACTCACAAACCAGGCCACAACATCGGGGACTCCGGCGAAGACGGGAGGAACGTCGGCGGCGAGCGGACGTGGCTAACTAAATACGCCACACCGACGAAACTCCCGAGCCCGGCTCCTGCAGGCTGGCTCGGAGCTGGAAAAGCAAACGTGGCGAGGCCAAGTACGCCACCCGGCGAATCTTCGGAGTGCAACTCCTACGGCCGGCACGGCGGATCGGATCGGTACCATGCCGAGAGACCGAGTTCGGCATGATGCCGAAAAGAAGGGCGGTCGGCTATTCCAAGCCGTACCACGACGATTACGAGATGATCCCGCTGCCACCAAAATATCGGCTCCACGACTTCTCCAAATTCGGTGGATCGAGATGGCTCCGGCTCCATCGAGCACGTCGGCCCGATATTTGGCTCAACTAGGACCGGCTTCGGTGTCGGATCAGCTACGCGTGAGGCTCTTTTCACGGTCCCTCACGGGATCGGCTTTTGGATGGTACACCTCTCTACCGGCGAACTCCATCCGGTCTTGGAAGCAATTGGAAGAACGAGTTCCATATGCAATACCATTCGAAGCTTCGAGTGCGGCATTGCCGATCTAGCACAACTACGTCGAAGCGCGGGGAAACGGTGACGAGAATACATCCGGCGCTTCGGGAATCTTAGGAACCGATGTTATTCGGTTCGTATAAGCTGAAAAGGAAGCGATCGAGTTGGCGGTAGCGGGCCTTGCAACACGGCTCAAGGACATGGCCTCCCAAGCAGATTATCCCTCATCGGCGCACATGGTTCAGAAACTATCGGCATATGAACAGCGCCACCCCGACCTGTACCAAGACAAGTTCAAGCGTGCGGTAGTCATGGTCGATACGGAGGAGGATGAAGTGCTGCGGGAGGCCAAGAGATAGCGATGGCTGAGTGGACTCGGGGAGGAACCCCTGTGGCCTGCAAATGGGTAAAGCCACCGGGGCCGCCCGGGGATTTGATTTTGACGTGACCAAGGCCGAACAAATCTTCGACCTCCTGCTCAAGGAGAAACGGTTGACGGTTCTGAAGGTCTCAAGTTCCCCACGGCGAAAGAGCTAAACGGAAAGCCGTCTCGCAAATTCCACAACTCGCTTTCCCATGCCACCAACGGCTGCCGGGTGTGGCGTCGGCACATCCAAGCGGCGATAGAGAAGGGGCGGCTAATTTTCAACCGGTACGCCATGAAGGTCGACACCCAACCCTTCCCCGCCGTTAACATGGTAGGAATCACCTACCACGAAGGTTGCCGGCCAGGCCCCTCGTTCGGCATCAACATGGTAGGGCACTGGAAACCACTGCGGCAAAGATGGAGATGAGGGCAGCTGCTCTCACGGCAAGGATACGGATGAGGCCGCTCCATGCGATCGGCTCCGTCATGATGGCAAGCGCTATGTCACGAGAGGGAGAGGTGAAGAATATAAGATATCGGCGACCCCTCTCCGATCACCTCCTCAACAAATATGTTAATCAATATGGTCAACGCCGGCGACCCTATTACGGTGATAGAGAAGATCGTTTGGCTAGAGAAGCCGGAAGATATCGTCGGCGGGATCACGATGAGGAGGAGCATGAGCGCTATGCCACGGAAGCATCAAGGGAGCAAGACGACAACGCCGGGCATTGGGACTGCCCCTTCTTCGGACAACTGCTGGGATTCAGGAATGAGCCGATTGCCCACAATCGGCAATTGCCCAGAATGCAATCAGAAAAAGAAGGAGGCAGCCAATGTGTATGTGTTCGAGCGCTTAGGGCCTCTCCCACCACAAAGCAAACGCGCTGAGTCACCTCGTTGGGCAGATCTTGAAGATTCAGAAGGCGAGGGAGAAGTGGAAGAAGACAGGTACCACCGGCCAAGGTGGTGCCACGACGGACTCAGCCGTTCCCGAAGCGCGGGGTTCGGCGATTGCGCGGCACTGGAGGAAGCCGAAAGGTTGTACCTGCATACGCTAAGAAAGGCACGGCCCGATCCGGCTGCAAAGGTTCGGCGAACCCTGGATGAAGAGGGTCGTCCACGGAAAATGGAGTGGCGCCCTAAACGGAGGAAAGCCGATGATGAGACATCGGCTGGCACAAACATGGTACTCGTCTTGCCGACGGAGCGTAGCGCTCCACGACTCTACGGAGCACACAAGGTGGACGACGGCGGGCGCATCAAGTCGAGAGGTTGGGTTGGTTTCATCCGGCTGACCAAGTAGCAAGATCAAACCAATGGGCAAACCGGGAGAGGCTGATCCTTGTGATCGGCCCCAAAAATTTACGAAGGGAACTTACAAAACCTTCAACGAACAAGCAACGTGGAGGCCGATTCCAGCAATCGGCCAAAATTATCCTCACCTACCTCTCTGCACTGGATTCAACATATTTTCCAACGGAGCCGATACCATCAATTTTCTTGACGAGAATCGGCTCGGGGGGCACCGAGTATATGGAAATATGAGGGTATACAACGAAGCATCTCATCTTTTGTTGATGGTTATTGAAACATTGGGGGCCGATTAAGAAAAATCGGCCAAATAAAAAAAAATTTTTACGGCCGATGCGAGGGCATCGACTTTAGAATTGAGAGGCAGCCGATGCGCGGCCATCGACTTTAGTGGAATTATGCGGTGTTTATCGAGTCTCCACCAAATCTAGACCAATGGTGGTGCTTTACTGTTGCCTCGAGGGAGTAAAGCAATGGAAACTTCTCCAGCTGCTTCGAGCCGATCCGGGTTCTCGAACCTTTTCCGTCAAAGAGGAAACGGAGGATTATCGGCTGTCGGAGGAAGAAAGAGGATCGGGCTGTGGCGCATTCTCTCGACATTCTCGCCTCGAGTAAGGCTCGGGGGCAACGGACCTAGTGGATACTCTGTTTAAAGAACCGATGAGGATACCATCGGCTGATCCTTCATTGCAACCCTCTTCACAATGATGGGTGCTGAAAAGGATTATTTGGTTTGGTTGGAAAAATTCGAAGGTTGTTTCGAAAGTCCGGCACCTTCCACCAGATTTAGAAAATCATCGGTTGAAGAAGAGAAGGGTGAATTTCAAAGGACCGATGCGGTGCGATCGGCTCATTACGCATTGGCAAAGGGGACGAATCGGCAAGGTCGGTAGAAGAGAGAATCGGCTCAATTAAAAGGAATCGGCAAAATCAAGATTGGGGAAAAGTTCTTCATTGATTAAGAGGAGATTTCTTACATAAGGAGCTAATTGCTCTCAAAAGGGGAATACTAGGGGTTCCACTGCCCCATCTACTACTACTGGCCCTATTCTAGAGGTCCTATCTATGGGCCATCACTGCCCTCGTCGTCGGCTGTCGTCGCCATTATCGGCGCTGCTCCCGGCGGGCTCGTCGTCGCTCCAATGGCCGCCGACCGGGCCCTCGTTGTCTTCATCTTCTTCGTCGGCGTCGTCCTCGTCGGCTGTCGAAGTCGCTAAGATTGCCCGGCCAAGGGCGGAACCGCTTGGCCGGCGGCTCGTCGGAGGAGCCCTCGTCGTCGTCCTCCTCCTCCTCTTCCTGCTCCTCTTCCTCCCGGGAGAGGTGAAGTCGCGAGGAGAAGGCTGTCGTCGTCACTCCCTCTTCCGTTTCCCCAACGGCGAGGAAGCGGAGGTCGCTCTCCCCGTCCGGTCAAGGACTGGTCGTCCTCGGACCGGACGGAGAAGTCGTGGTCCGATTCCTCCCCGCCGCAATGGCGCGGCGGGTGTTGGCCGCGTGGACCGCCGCCGCGTCGTACTCCGGCGTCGGCTCACGGGACGTGGAGGATTGGCTAGCAAGATCCGATGGAGCGAGAGGAGGAGGAAGACATGGTGGCTGGGAGGGTTTTTGGAGTGCTAATGCGGAGGAGATACAAAGGAAGAGCTGTTCGGAGCGGTTAAATCAAAGGAGGATATAGTGGAAATTCAATGCCACGGCGGTTTCCGAGGAAGTGGTGCCTAAAAAAAAAAAAAAGCTGCCGGGTCACGCGGAGAAGTTGAGAAGGCAAGGCATCATCATGAGGGATACTTGCGACGGTTACGCCACGACATGACCCGACGAAGGAAAGCGAGTGATTTTGGAATTACCAATTCCAAAACCGGGGGAGCATGTGTTATCACCAAGATTTAACCGAGTCGAGAGGTGGGCCGCGACCAAGATGGGCTTAAAGAAATATATGTGGAGAATTATGTGGATCGGCCTTTTATACCAAGTTGGGCTTAATTGCCCGTGTATATGTAATATATTAGATCGTATTTTAGTTTAGAGATAGAATCTTAGTCGTGCACGGTTTAGTGCATGCCCACATTAGAAAGTCCCCTGGACTATAAATATGTACCTAGGGTTTATGGAATAAACAACAACTCACGTTCAACCCCAAAAACAAACCAATCTCGGCGCATCGCCAACTCCTTCGTCTCGAGGGTTTCTATCGGGTAGCGACATGCTGCCTAGATCGCATCTTGCGATCTAGGCAGCACAAGCCCACGTTGTTCATGCGTTGCTCGTACTTGAAGCGCTTTTGATGGCGAGCAACGTAGTTATCATTAGATGTGTTAGGGTT
The DNA here is from genome assembly GCF_022539505.1 of Lolium rigidum. Classification (NCBI taxonomy): domain Eukaryota; kingdom Viridiplantae; phylum Streptophyta; class Magnoliopsida; order Poales; family Poaceae; genus Lolium; species Lolium rigidum. The sequence goes on along the minus strand of NC_061514.1, from coordinate 113,730,023 downwards.
AGCATTGTTCTTCGTTTAAGCATGCTTACGTAGTGCAACCCTTGCATATCTAGCCGTCCTCACGCCTATCTCGGGTGTGGGGCGGCACCCGCTTGATCATTATTTAGTAGATCCGATCCGTTACGATTGCTCCTTGTTCTACAAGGATTAGTTTAATATCTGCAATAGTTTGGCCTTACAAAGGGGGAGGATCCTGTGGCACGTAGGGTGGCGTTCGCAAGTCCTAAACGGGATGTTCCTAGGATCAACTTCATGTTGGTTTTTTGGCCTTGTTTAGGATCGGCTTACGAGCACCGTGCGTGGCCATACGGCCCAACCTGGAGTAGGATGATCCGATTATGTGGTGAAAACCCTAAATCGTCGTAGATCTCATTAGCTTCATCTTGATCAAGCGGGACCACCAAGTATTCGTACACCCCGTACGGATCATGGGTGGATCGGCTCTTTGAGCCGATTCACGAGATAACTGAGAGCCGATCGAGGCTCGTATTTAACGTTTACATGTATGCCACTGCGGGAAACTAAGCGAGGCAATCTCATCACCTTCACGACCGGGTATAGGTCGGGTGGCACGCCCTTGCACTTCGCAACGCCGCGTGTGACCAGAAGAGCATTGCGGGCCGTCGCTCGGAGGGGTCTCAGCCAGCCGCAGCTCTAGGCTCCCCCCGGCTCTACAGTGTTGACAAGGCCGCTGCCCGCCGGTGGGTTTTGGCAGTCAACAAGACTACACAATACACGAAGATACACCGAAGGAGTAGAATAGAAACTTGAAACATCCAAAATAGAAATAGACTAGACCACCATTAGTTCTCTTTTAACGAACCAACGATAGCGTAACAAAGTATTGATCTTACCAAATTGAGGTATGACCATACTAGTTTGGTTGTGTTTGTGTTATGTTGCTTGATGCTTGCTAGATGATTGTTGTTTGCTAAATTGTCTTGATATGTTGTGTTTGGGTAGGAACCTTCTTTAGAACCTTTCCATCTATTCTCATCTATACCCAACCCTGAGAATGTTTTCTCGGCAACTCGCCATGAAGACAACTGTAGTGAAACCAACCCTGATGTTTCCTATCAAGGTGAATAAGGATATAGTGTGAGATACGCAAAATCCTAGTTAAGGATCGATAGAAATGTTTTCGAAACAATTCAATAATGGGGATTGAAACATTGATTCAATTTTCCATGGAAGTTTTTGTCAAACTTGTGAGGTTGACCAAGTGTTAGAATACGAGATTCAATAAATCAAATACGGAGTAATGATTTGGGTGCAGGATGGATTGATCACCATTCCTACTACTCTTATTATTCTCTTTCGTAATGTTGACTTTGCGAATCTAGAGAGACATACCTCCAAAACAGATGTCGACGAATAAGCCTAAACCATAGGATGAATAGATATTATACCCTTATAGTATGGCAAGTGCTGCCAAACGTAGGAATACGGTGAGTTTGAAGACCCAACCAATAGATGAAAAATAGTGGAAGACCTTCAAGTAAGAAGATGAAGGATGCCTTGAAGTACTCTCATATTGGTTTTCCGTTTGACCCAAAGAGTGACACATTAGTATCAGAAGTAGTTCAACAACCAACCATTTGGATTAGAAGACCTACTGTGAAGGAAACCTATTCGACCTTCGAGAGATATGTTGTTCACTATATGTGAATAAACATTCGCCTATTGGATATTAACTCAGAAGCCATAGATATTTCAAAAGATAACCTTGTGCCAAGTCATACCCAAGATGAACTTAGCCTAAACCCAAGACCTAAGACTACCTACAAAATTTCCTTTTAAGGGTGGTAGCCCACCACAACATATCCCATACCCATCTTTCTTTCTAGCCTTTCTCGAATCTCGAGGACGAGATTCCTTTTAAGGGTGGTAGTCTGTCACATCCCGAAATTTCCAAATTTCGGAATGTAAAATAAAAATAAATGTAATGTTGGATTTATTTGAACTTGATTGAAAATTCACAAGAAATTAAAACTTTTTGAGGTTATTTAAAACTATTTCCCAAAATGGTGTTTAAAAAAAATCTTTGTTTTCAAAATATTTAAAATCAAACATAATTTGACTTTAAAGGTTTTAAAATTCTTAATGGTTTCTTTATTAAAAAAAATCATAAAACTTTACTTTTCAAAGTATTGCACAAGTAGCTATATAGACCAAAGTACATAAAAAAATATTATTGTATTTTCAATATGGACATTATATAGGTTCCTTAATATCCCAAAACTTTATAATATTTTATAAACTTTAAGAAATTTATTTGACTTCATTTGAAACCTTAAAATAAAAGTTTAAAAAAAGAAATCAGAAAAAAAAAGATAAAACGAAATTGAAGCAGACCGGATTAAACTGGCCTAGACCAGCCCAGCCAGCGAAGTGCACCCAGGTTCCTTCTCCGTCTATTCTTTTCTCTCTATTTCCTCTTGGGCTGCATTCTACTGGCCCATCTGGACCGAACAAAAGTCATCGATGTTCATCTTCCTCCTTACGTAAGTATGTACGTTACAGTCATGGCTGCTGTAACCTCTTCTCTCTATTTCCCATCAATTATAGTGGCCGTTTCTCTTCGAGTTAAACACGAAAGTTATTCCATATTCAGTGCACAATCCGTTCAGGGAATTACCTCTTCATTTTATTGCCTTAAACTTCCAAACGGTACAGGTGCACCGAATGCCAATCGGTGGCATATCTCTCCCGATCTCCCACCTCTGTCCATATCTATCCGAACCAAGAGGAGCACCGTGTGTTCCCTGTCTTTCTCCACCAATTTTGTTCTCACACTTTCTCCAGATGAGCTATGTACAACCCATGCCGACCATGCCATTGTTAGCCACAACTTCGAGTTCATCGTCAGATCATGTCTCACACGGTGATCATCTCGCCGATTCCTTTCACCAGAAAACTAACCACGACGCGGGCTACATCTAGGACATGGTGGTGCATCTCGGTGCCATTGTTTACCACGCCACCGTCGTCCCATCCGCTCGCTGGCCACCATGATGGCATCATCGAATACGGCCGGTACAGGCAGACTCAGACCCCGATTCTTCTTCCTTTCTTCCTACTTATACATTTTATACCCTACTGATGCCCTCCGTGTCTGTTATTTCGAACAGCCCGTGAGTCTTCATCTGCATGATGCTGGACTCGCGCATCTCCGTTCGATCGTAGCTGCCATGCGAGGAAGAGAGCGAGGCAGTCGAGCACTTCCTCGATGCCGCCGTGAAAACCCTGCTTCCTGTGCACCACCTCGCCGCGCCAGACCATCACCGGAGAGACGCTGGGAACAATCGCGTCCGAGACGTCCGTCGTCACATCGTCTACGTTCATCACGTCCCTGCCGCTGTAAGCCATCCTGGTCCATATTAGATTAGATTAGCAGATCCACCATCAACTATTAGATCTAAATCTGAGGACGTAAGTTAGTACAAATAACTGAACCGGTTCATCAACCATAATCTGATCGATCCGGTGTGTAGATTTGTGCTAGCTCATAACTTATACCTAACTTCAAAATTCCATATCTTAAAATCTACAGCTCGGTTTTAGATTAGATTTTCTCTGTTGAGTTTGTAATTAAATTCTCTACAACTTTCGTGTAGAAACTTTTTCCATCTAAGAAACTTTTTCGGACAACTTTTCGTACAACATTAAATTAAAGACCACGAAGTGTTTAATTTTGTAAAAAATATAGAAAAATAATTACACATCTAAAGTTGGCAAATAATATACCCTGGACTCATAAAAATGAGTAGAATACTATTTAGAAATAAATTTGACTTTTGAGTTTTCTTTAAAATATTCAAATTTGAATATGTGAATTTGAGTATTTTCATCATAGGTTTAATCCTGTAAATAACTTAAACATAGTTCCTTTTTCCAAAATGATCCTTATGACCATACCCATCTACGAAAACTATTCCTACATTCTTTTCATGTTCCAAGATCATACTTATCCTCCATGTTTTTGTATCCTATCAATTCCTTCTCATATATCTTAGATGATCCATATAAGTATTTGACTTTATACATTCTAATTCAATCTCCCAAAGCCATATCTTGCAAGCTACGCCTCATGTCATATCTTTCTTATCCAAGGACTAAAATAAAAATGAATAACAACTTGTTTGCCTTGTTTGATTTTGTTGTTGTTGGAATGTGTGTTTATGTTGTGCTATCTTTTATCTTATAGTTTTATGAAGAGCGATGTGTTCTGTTGAAAGAAAAGAGAACAGTCTTCGACTACCAAAAAAGGCAAGTGACACACCCTCACAAATGTCCTAGATTTTATTCATGCACCGTAGTGATTTTTGTAGTAAGTCTAGGGATATGCTTTGCTTTTGTAATCCCAGTAGATAGCTACTTCCACCTGACCATATTTTTGTCGCCATTGAATTTAGTTGATGCTTAGCTATGCTATGAAAATGTTTTAGTAGTGGTTATGGAAAAACAACTAAATTCAATGAACTACCTGGGTGGAATGTGGCTTTGCTTGGTTTATGTTGAGTGGTTGCAACGGGGTCATATCTATGAACCGCCGTGTGCATCGCACTTGTGGACGGCCACCCAGGAACAAAGAGATATTAGACAACCTTGCTCATTAGCTTACCGTACAGCCACATGCTATATGGGCTCTGGCTTGACGGAGTACGTTGTGTGAACCTGGGCCCTACGCGACTGTTGACTGCCAAAACCCACCGGCGGGCAGCGGCCTTGTCAACACTGTAGAGCCGGGGGGAGCCTAGAGCTGCGGCTGGCTGAGACCCCTCCGAGCGACGGCCCGCAATGCTCTTCTGGTCACACGCGGCGTTGCGAAGTGCAGGGCGTGCCACCCGACCTATACCTGGTCGGGAAGGTGATGAGATTGCCTCGCTTAGTTTCTGCGGGGCATACATGTAAACGTTAAATACGAGCCTCGATCGGCTCTCGGGTTATCCTGTGAATCGGCTCAAAGAGCCGATCCACCCATGATCCGTACGGGGTGTACGAATACTTGGTGGTCCTGCTTGATCAAGATGAAGCTAATGAGATCTACGACGATTTAGGGTTTTCACCACATAATCGGATCATCCTACTCCGGGTTGGGCCGGATGGCCACGCACGGTGCTCGTAAGCCGATCCTAAACAAGGCCAAAAAACCAACATGAAGTTGATCCTAGGAACATCCCGTTTAGGACTTGCGAACGCCACCCTACGTGCCACAGGATCCTCCCCCTTTGTAAGGCCAAACTATTGCGGATATTAAACTAATCCTTGTAGAACAAGGAGCAATCGTAACGGATCGGATCTACTAAATAATGATCAAGCGGGGTGCCGCCCCACACCTGAGATAGGCGTGAGGACGGCTAGATATGCAAGGGTTGCACTACGTAAGCATGCTTAAACGAAGAACAATGCTAACCCTAACACATCTAATGATAACTACGTTGCTCGCCATCAAAAGCGCTTCGGTACGAGCAACGCATGAACAACGTGGGGCTTGTGCTGCCTAGATCGCAAGATGCGATCTAGGCGACATGTCGCTACCTGATAGAAACCCTCGAGACGAAGGAGTTGGCGATGCGCCGAGATTGGTTTGTTTTTGGGGTTGAACGTGAGTTGTTGTTTATTCCATAAACCCTAGGTACATATTTATAGTCCAGCGGACTTTCTAATGTGGGCGTGCACTAAACCGTGCACGACCAAGATTCTATCTCCTAACTAAAATACGATCTAATATATTACAGATACACGGGCAACTAAGCCCAACTTGGTATAAAAGGCCGATTCATATAATTCTCCACGTATATTTCCTTAAGCCCATCCTGACTGCGGCCCACCTCTGACTCGGTTAAATCTTGGTGATAACACATGCCCCCTGGTTTTGGAAATGGAATTTCCAAAATCATTACGCTCTCGTTGGGTCATGTCGTGGCAGAACCGTCGCAGTATCCGTTATCATGATGACTTGCCTTCTCAACTTCTCCGCGTGATTTGGCAGTCTTTTCTCTTTCTTTCAAACATCACTTCCTTGGAAACTGCTGTGGCATTGAATTTTCACCATCCCCCTTTATTTAACCGCTACGAACAGTTACTGCCCTGCATCCTCACATTAGCAGCCCAAAAACCCTCCTGCACCATCATGTCTTCTTCCTCCTCGGCCCCATCGGACTCCTCCAGCCGAGTCCTCCATGTCCCGCGAACCGACGCCGGAGCACAACCCAGCGGCAGCCCATGCGGCCAATACCCGCCGCGCCATTGCGGCCGGGGAGGAGTCAGATCATGACTTCTCCATCTGGTCCGAGGACGACCAATCCTCGACGGACGGGGAGAGCGACCTCCGTTTCCTCGCCGACGGGGAATCGGAGGAGGAGAGCGATGACGATCGCTTCTCCTGGGACGACTTCACCTCCTCCGAGGGGGTGATGGAGGAAGAAGAGGAGGAGGAGGACGACGACGATGACGACTCCCTCGAAGGCTACCCACCGGCGAAGCGCCTTCGCATGTGGTGGGACGACGACGAGCGGCGACGACGAGGATGGGGATGAGGCCCCCATGGAGGGCTACGGGAGTAGCGACGAAGAGCCCATTGGCGGCGGTCGCGATGAGAGCTCGGAGGATGATGATGAGGACAATGACGGCCCGTAGATAGGACCTCTGTCATAGGGTCAGTAGTGGTAGATGGGGCAATGTATCCCCTCGTATTTCCTTTTGAGAGCAATTCAGTTCTTTATGTAAGAAATCCCGCTTATCAATGAAGAATTGTTCCCCACTTTGATTTTGCCGATTTCTTCTGAGTTTGATTGAGCCGATTTGCCTCTCCCTACTGACCTTGCCGATTTGCCCACTTTGCCAATGTGTGATGAGCCGATAACAACGCACCGGCCCTTCAACGGAGCGATCTACCGGGCCTGTTGCCCCCGAGTCTCGGCCGATGTAAAACGAGAGACGAGGAATACGCGCATGAACTGTGTAGACCTGGGCCTGATTGTGTGCGGGGAAATTCCTTATGTAGCGTCAGCCGATTTGAACACAAATCGGCTTCTCTGAGCGGAAAGCCTTCAAGGTGAGCTGCCCCCCCGAGTTCTTACTCGAGGCGAGAATGTGCCACAGCCGATCCTCTTTCTTCCTCTGACAGCCGATAATCTTCCGTCCCAGCTGTACTAACCCCACAGGTTGGATAATCCTCGCACAACCAGAGTCGATGGCTACGCATCGGCTGTTTCTTGATTCTTGACATGCTGCTCCTGACATTGTCTTTGAAGAAATTTCCCTTGAGTCGATGGCCCTGCATCGGCTTTCATGTCCTTAAGTCGATGTCCTTAAGAAAACTTTCGAATTTTCATTCATTTTTTTTTTTTTTTTTTTTTTACGGCCGACCTGGGCATCGGCCCCCATATTCCAATAACCATCAACAAAAGATGAGATGCTTCTGTTGTATACCCTCATATTTCCATATACCTGGGTGCCCCCCCGAGCCGATTCTGTCAAGAAAATTGATGGTATCGGCTCTGTTGGATAACATGTTGAACCCGAGCGAGAGAGGTAGGTGAGGATAATTTTGGCCGATTGCTGGAATCGGCCTTCACGTTGCTTGTTCGTTGAAGGTTTTGTAAGTTCCCTTCGTAAATTTTTGGGGCCGATCACAAGGATCGGCCTCTCCTGGTTTGCCCATTGGTTTGATCTTGCTACTTTGTCGAGTCTGGATGAAACCAACCCAACCTCCGACTTGATGCGCCTGCTTGTCGTCCACCTTGTGTGCTCCGTAGAGTTGTGGAGCACTACGCTCTGTCGGCAAGACGAGTACCATGTTTGTGCCAGCCGATGTCTCATCATCGGCTTTCCTCTGTTTAGGGCGCCACTCCATTTTCCGTGGACGACCCTCTTCATCCGGGGTTCGCTGAACCTTTGCGGCCGAGATCGGGCCGTGCCTTTCTTAGCGTATGCAGGTACAACCTTTCGGCTTCCTCCGGGCCCCGCAATCGCTGAACCCTGCGCTTCGGGAACGGCTGAGTCCGTCGGGGCACCACCTTGGCCGGTGGTACCTGTCTTCTTCCACTTCTTCCTCGTCTTCCGAATCTTCAAGATCTGCCCAACGAGGTGACTCGGCGCGTTTGCTTTGTGGTGGGAGAGGCCCTAAGCGCTCGAACACGGACACGTTGGCTGCCTCCTTCTTTTTCGATTGCATTACGGGCAATTGCCGATTGTGGGCAATCGGCTCATTCCTGAATCCCAGCGAGTGTACGAAGAAGGGGCAGTCCCAATGCACTGGCGTTGTCGTCTTGCTCCCTTGATGCTTCCGTGGCATAGCGCTCACGCTCCTCCTCATCGTGATCCTGCCGACGATATCTTACGGCTTCTCTAGCCAAACGATCTTCTCTATCACCGTAATAGGGTCGCCGGCGTTGACCATGCTGATTAACATATTTGTTGAGGAGGTGATCGAGAGAGGGGTCGCTGATATCTTATATTCTTCACCTCTCCCTCCGTGACATAGCGCTTGCCATCACGACGGAGCCGATCGCATGGAGCGGCCTCATCCGTATCCTTCTTGTGAGAGCAGCTGCCCTCATCTCCATCTTTGCCGAGTGGTTTCCGGGCCCTACCATGTTGATCGTTGAACGAGGGGCACTGGCTGGCAACCTTCGGGGTAGGTGATTCCTACCATGTTAACGGCGGGGAAGGGTTGGGTGTCGACCTTCATGGTGTGCTTGGTTGAAAATTAGCCGCCCCTTCTCTATCGCCGCTTGGATGTGCTGACGCCACACCGGCGGTCGTTGGTGGCATGGGAAAGCGAGTTGTGGAATTTGCGGTACGGCTTTCCGTTTAGCTCTTTCGCCGTGGGGAACTTGAGACCTTCGGGAACCGTCAAGCTGTTTCTCCTTGAGCGGGAGGTCGAAGATTTGTTCGAGTCTTGGTCACGTCAAAATCAAATCCCACAGGGCGGCCCTGGTGGCTTTACCCATTTGCGAGGCCACAGGGGTTCCTCCCTGAGTCCACTCAGCCACTGCTATCTCTTGGCCTCCCGCGGGCACTTCATCCTCCTCCGTATCGACCATGACTACTGCACGCTTGAACTTGTCTTGGTACAGGTCGGGGTGGCGCTGTTCATATGCCGATAGTTTCTGAACCATGTGCGCCAGTGAGGGATAATCCGCTTGGGAGGCCATGTCCTTGAGCTGTGTTGCAAGGCACTGCTACGCCAACTCGGCTGCTTCCTTTTCGGTTATACGAACCGAATAACATCGGTTCCTAAGATTCCTGAAGCGGCTGGATGTATTACGTCACCGTTTCCCGCGCTTCGACGTAGTTGTGCTAGATCGGCAATGCCGGACTCGGAAGCTTCTGAATGGTATTGCATATGGAGCTGTTCTTCCAATTGCTTCCAAGGCTGGATGGAGTTCGGCTGGTAGAGAGGTGTACCATCCAAAAGCCGATCCGTGAGGGACTGTGAAAAGAGCCTCACGCGTAGCTGATCCGACACTCGAAGCCGGTCCTAGTTGAGCCAAATATCGGGCGACGTGCTCGATGGAGCTGGAGCCATCCGATCCACTGAATTTGGAGAAGTCGGGGAGCCGATATTTTGGTGGCAGCGGGATCATCTCGTAATCGTCGGGGTACGGCTTGGAATAGCCGACCGCCCTTCTTTTCGGCATCATGCCGAGCTGGTCTCTCGGTATGGTGCGATCGATCCGCCGTGCTGGCCGTAGGAGTTGCACTACGAAGATTCGCCGGGGTGGCGTACTTGGCCTGCCACGTTTGCTTTTCCAGCTCCGAGCCGGCTGCGGGAGGCTGGGCTCGGGAGTTTCGTCGGTGTGGCGTATTTAGTTAGCCACGTCTGCTCTGCCGCCGACGTTCCTCCTGTCTTCGCCGGAGTCCCCGATGTTGTGGCCTGGTTTGTGAGTGCCCAGTCACCACAATCCGGCACATACATGCATGCGTACCCATGAGGGATCTCCTTAGGCGCCTCCATTAAGAACTGGTAGTCACGGGGGCGCCACCAGTTCAGCAAACGAGGAATGCCGGTGTAGTCGGCACTTCAGCAGAGTGCTGCCAACGCAAATGGCAGCGGTGGACGGGGCTCGGAATGGCAATTCTCCTTGATGCGTCCCGAGAGCTGGTCCTGACGGCGAGTGCGGTGGCTCATGATCTCCTGGATCACGCGCGGGCGACACGCTCCAGCACGTTAACCAAGTTCTCAGAGTGGCGGTGTAGCGAGTGAGCCACCAGGTAGTTGATCTCTTGCCGCCGACCCCTGGTGCGTTCCTCCGACGGGGAAGAAAGGTCTACCCCATCGAGTGCACCTTCTGGTGAGAACCCCTTCCATCTGATGCCACCGGAACGGGTTCTCTGAAAAGAGCCGATGAGGTCGGCTTCGAGGGTAGCCTTGATCTCGTTGTATTGCTTCTTGAGGTCGTCGAGGCATATCCTCGTAGGTGAGCTGGCGTGCCGTCCGCCATCTCGGATGTAGATGGCGATGTGGTTGATGTAGACGATTGTCCCACCGGGCGTGCCGAGAATGTGTTGACTGCCAAAACCCACCGGCGGGCAGCGGCCTTGTCAACACCTGTAGAGCCGGGGGAGCCTAGAGCTGCGGCTGGGCTGAGACCCCTCCGAGCGACGGCCCGCAATGCTCTTCGGTCACACGCGGCGTTGCGAAGTGCAGGGCGTGCCACCTGACCTATACCCGGTCGGGAAGGTGATGAGATTGCCTCGCTTAGTTTCTGCGGGGCATACATGTAAACGTTAAATACGAGCCTCGATCGGCTCTCGGGTTATCCTGTGAATCGGCTCAAAGAGCCGATCCACCCATGATCCGTACGGGGTGTACGAATACTTGGTGGTCCTGCTTGATCAAGATGAAGCTAATGAGATCTACGACGATTTAGGGTTTTCACCACATAATCGGATCATCCTACTCCGGAGTTGGGCCGGATGGCCACGCACGGTGCTCGTAAGCCGATCCTAAACAAGGCCAAAAAACCAACATGAAGTTGATCCTAGGAACATCCCGTTTAGGACTTGCGAACGCCACCCTACGTGCCACGGGATCCTCCCCCCTTTGTAAGGCCAAACTATTGCGAGATATTAAACTAATCCTTGTAGAACAAGGAGCAATCGTAACGGATCGGATCTACTAAATAATGATCAAGCGGGGTGCCGCCCCCACACTGAGATAGGCGTGAGGACGGCTAGATATGCAAGGGTTGCACTACGTAAGCATGCTTAAACGAAGAACAATGCTAACCCTAACACATCTAATGATAACTACGTTGCTCGCCATCAAAAGCGCTTCGGTACGAGCAACGCATGAACAACGTGGGGCTTGTGCTGCCTAGATCGCAAGATGCGATCTAGGCGGCATGTCGCTTACGATAGAAACCCTCGAGACGAAGGAGTTGGCGATGCGCCGAGATTGGTTTGTTTTTGGGGTTGAACGTGAGTTGTTGTTTATTCCATAAACCCTAGGTACATATTTATAGTCCGGCGGACTTTCTAATGTGGGCGTGCACTAAACCGTGCACGACCAAGATTCTATCTCCTAACTAAAATACGATCTAATATATTACAGATACACGGGCAACTAAGCCCAACTTGGTATAAAAGGCCGATTCATATAATTCTCCACGTATATTTCCTTAAGCCCATCCTGACTGCGGCCCACCTCTGACTCGGTTAAATCTTGGTGATAACAGCGACATGATGATGTAGGGGAATGTAGGTTGGAGCGGGTCCGTAGAGGATGGTCTGGGTGATCACTTCGGAAAAGTCTCGTCCTAGTCGACATCTGTCCATTTGAGCAAAATGTGCATCATGGAAGAAGAACGAGACTAGGTCATGTGGGTAAATTTGTACAACCTCTGCGAGTGTTAAATCTAAGTACTTAGCCGTGTCCCCGGTTACGGACAATTTGAGCGAACTGACAAGGCACATGTTCTAAAGTCTCCTCATCTCAACTTCTTAAATTAAAAATTTGATGGGTGAACAAGGGTAGGAGGAATTCACTGGTTTCCATCAGTGGTATTCCAGGTTCATTGATTTCTATCAATGGAACCGCCTAATTAGAAGAGAAGAAAATGATTTGACAATTGATAGGAGAAAAGCGGCTTTATGCAAATCATACCCGAGCTCTACCAGCCAAATGTACACTTAAGTGTTAGGTTGTCATTTGAGTCCACCATAGTGTCATCTTGCCAATACATTCAAAGTATTGACCATTCGTGGCTGTAACTTTTCATGTTGCAGATGTTTTGAAAGACGAGTGAGTTACGAAGTTTAGGGTTACGAGTCTATCCTCGACATGCTCGCCTGTGGCACATGAAGACGAAGGACTCCATGCTGTCTATGTTTGTTCGTTGTAAAACTCTGATGATATGATAGCCTTGTGCTATGCAATTTGTAATCCCTTTATGTAAATTCTGGATCATACGATGTAATAAAGACCCTTGTTTCTTGGTATTACATCTTGTACTGTGTGTGCTAGCGATTGATCCAGGGACTAGCACAGATACGCACAGAGATCGGCACCTTGAAAGGTGAGGTCGCTACAGGTAATGTTTTAATGGATGTTTGACATATGTTAAAACTGAACCCAGGTGGATTTGTTATTTTGATTGCACTAATGCTGCTAATGAGAACTGTGTGAAGTTTTGTATGAAGGAAGTTTTCAAGTGTAGGGAGAGAAGAATTATGTAATGAGATGAAGTATGGATAAAAGCTCAAGCTTGGGGATGCCCATGTCACCCCAAGAAATATCCAAAAGGTACAAGCGTCAAAGCTGGGGATGCCCAAGGCATCCCCTTCTTCATCAACAAAGTATCAGGTCATCTTTCTAGACGCTATATTTTTATTTCTTCATATGCTATGTGTTGTTCTTGGAGTGTCTTTATTTTTGTTTTTAGTTTTGTTCTGTTTTGTTTGCTCTAGCATATGGTTGGATCCCAACATATTTGTTTTGGAGAATGACACACTCCGTTTTAATTGCATAGAACAATCTAGTTTTCACTATTATTGTTCTACAAGTGTTCTCTCTTGCTAGTACTGCGTTTAGCTCTGGTTTTCCACTCGTATTTTGTTCAGATATCGTTAGTTTTATTTAGTTATGTATGATTAGATCTCTGGTCGTTATTGATTATTATCTATGATAGTTGTTTCAAATAAATTGAATGGTGTTGGAGACGAGTAAACTGTTTCATGTTTATAGTGGTGTAAAAGGAAGCTTGTTTAGACTGTGGCATAGATTTTGGCATGTCATGTTGGATGTTATTTTAATCATATGCTTATTATTTATTGTTGTAGTATGACTTTTCACGAATAGCTGAGAGTGCTTAATGTGCCATTGAAAGAATCATGTGTTGTTTCCATCATAAAAAGCATAATATTATGGTATTCTCCTTAATTTGATGATTTATTAGGTTTACTTGGCACATGTTTACATCATGTTACGAATACAAACTAGTCACCTAGAGCCTCTATGATCATTTAGTTTTTTACTTGTAATATCACTTTATGCTTTGATTAATAATGTTTTGTTGCTATGCATGATTATGGCCATTATTGCTCTCTTAGTTGGTCGCTCCCAGTCTTTTGCTAGCCTTCACATGTACTGAGTATGAGCTCTACTCGTGCATACAACTCCCAAAAACCAAAGTTTTCCAATTGTGTCCACCATACATACCTATATGTGGTATTTCACCGCCACTCCGAAGTGAATTGCTTGTGTGCTACCTTTATACCTTCAAAGATTATTATATGTTTTGTGTTTTGTTTTAGCTCATGAGGAAGTGTTGAATGCTTTATCATCTTTTTCATGTTTATTATGGCTTCACACTTTGACTGGCATGCACACTGTGCTAGTCCTTAACTTTGCAAAAGAGCAGGCGTGGGTGCCCACCCACTAAATATAAATTGAAATAGTAATCTAAATCTTCTAACATTGTGTACTTGAGAAATCATGAACTCAGCTTGTTTAAACAAAGGAGAAGAGGAATTTTATTGTTCTCTCTATGGGAGCCGCTCTTGAAGCCATTAAACATGAAAGGATGATAGAACATTTGGTGCCATTCGTTGACATAGACATACATACCTCTCAAAATATATTTTCAACACCTCTATTGCATTCAAAATAAAAAGCTCTAGCACATGAGTAATCCTGCTTCCCTCTGCGCAGGGCCTTTCTTTTACTTTTATGTTGAATCTTCATCTTTTTTACTTTATGCACCAATTAAGAGAGCATAGTTGTCATTCTGAGTATAATGTGCATAGTCCCAAAATTTATTATTGATTGATTCATGATTACGCTATTGCTTGTTCCCAAATTACTTATATCTATTCACCCTTTGAACTTTAAAGATGTCCTAGCATTTATATTTTGCTACTTCATAAAGGACAAGTTAAGTACCACTTTGCTAAAAAAACAAAGTTGCTTGCAGTGCACAATAATTCATGATCTTTTGTTTGAGTTACTTCTCATGTTGTAACATAGTTGCTAAGTTCTATTGTTAGAATTATGTCTATCATGCCTATGTTTAGAGTACTTTGATCCCAGCCCACAATGCTTTTACAATAACTTGATCAAGATTGTGTTAGCTTCATGTCACCTATCACTTACCTAGTTGAGGACGAGCAGGAGTTAAGCTTGGGGATTCTGATACGTTGCAAATGTATCTATAATTTTTTATGCTCCATGCTTGTTTTACACCAATTTCTATATGTTTTGTTTATGCTTCGTTGCACTTTTATACATTTTACGGAACTAACCAATTGACAAGATGCCACAATGCCAGTTCCCTGTTTTCTGTTGTTTTGTATTTCAGAAAAGTTGTACGGGAAATATTCTCATAATTGGACGAAACAAGAGCCGAAGTTCCTATTTTACTGTAACAAAGACGGAGTCCGGAGAAGAGACGAAGTGGCGCCATGAGGCGGCCACACCTGGCCTAGGCGCGTCCTAGGCCCTGGCCACGCCTAGGGGTGGTGTGGGCCCCTCGGGCACCCACCGACCTCGCCCTTCCGCCTATTTATTCACATGTTCGGGAAAAACCTAAATACCAGAGTCTCCATCCACGAAAAGTTTCGTAGCTCCGCCTCCATTGAAGACAAGTTTCGGGGGTCATAAGTTCCTGTTCCGGCACCCTGCCGGGACGGGGATTGACCCCCGAAGCCATCTCCATCGACTCCGCCGCCTCCACTTCGACTCCATGATGGTTTGTGAGTAGTTCCCCCGTGGACTACGTGTTCTTGGCTGCAGCTAGTTGGTACTCTCTCTCTCCCATGTACTTCAATACAATGATCTCATGAGCTGCCTTACATGATTTAGATCCATATGATGTATTTGGTGTTGTGTTTGTTGGGATCCGATAAATTGTGGAATTATGATCATATTTTTCATCATATTATCATACTATTGTTTTTTTAAGATCTTGCATGCTCTTCGGTACTTGTGGTTACCCTGATCAAGTAGATGCATGTATCTCCAAGAGGGAGTATTTATGCTCGATAGTGGGTTCATGCCTCTAGTAATCCAGGAGAGTGACAATAACTTCTAAGGTTGTAGATGTGTTGTTGCTACTAGGGAGAAAACAACAATGCTTTATCCAAGGATAATTCTATTGTTTACTTTACACACTTTACTTAATGCAATAATATGTTGCTTGCAACTTAATAATGTAAGAAGGTGAATTATTAGTCATAGATGCAGTTGGATTGAGGTCTATGAATCATGTTGTAATGTCCAATTAAATACTACGGTAAACTTTATCTTATCATAGCATGCATTATCATGCCCTCACAATTATCAATTGCCCAACTGTAATTTGTTCACCCAACACATGTTATTTTTTTGGAGAGTTACCACTAGTGTAGATAGCTAGGAACCCCGGCCCTTCTGTCATAATCATTTCTCTACAGTCAACTACGCACTGGAATATTTTCTGGTGCCATTGCCTCTGTGTTATTGCTACTGCTGCTGTGTTACTATTGTCATTGCTCTCATATTGCTGCTGCTTTCACATCACCCTTGTTACTAGTGCTTTTTCAGGTGCAGCTGAATTGACAACTCTGTTGTTAAGGCTTATAATTAAGTTCTTTGTCTCCCCTTGTGTCGAATCAATAAATTTAGCTTTTACTTCACTCGAAGACAGTTGCGATCCCCTATACTTGAGGGTCATCAATCGCCAAAGCAGTTTTCAGATTTGTCTGACTTAATCAAATCATCCTGACCGTGCCATCTAGTCAACGGGTGAGTGCCCTAAATTCAAGTACAAAGAAAGTTGATCATCGCTTTCTAACAACAGTACTATAATAATAGTCCAATGGCATCGTCCCTAATCTTTTTATGGCCGCGGCCTCACGGGGTCGAACCCCACTGACACTCTTTTTAATCAGTTTTTACGGCATGAAATAATTAGGACCAGCATACTATTAAAAATCGTAATCCTACTTATGTTTCTAGAATAGAGGGGCCCACATTATTTTCCGTGACAATTTACATTAACCACACTCAAAAATTGTCACATATTATGTTTGAGGAGAGCAACCCATCCGCATGTGTACCACATGGCAATTTACTAATGATAAAAATTAGGTATTTTTGTTAATTAACACCAATCAGTGACAAAATAGGCAAATTGTCACCTATTACACTAGTAGGAAACTGCATATCTGTGGCGCATGTTTTTGACTTTCTGTGGTGTATATCCCCTGCTCCATAGAAGTCACGCCACTAAATTTTATTTCTATGGCGCATATCTACAGGTGCCACCATAGAATTCTCACATTTGTGTGGCGCATCCACACGACATGCGCCATAAAATTCTCAAAAAATTGACACAATAAAATAATAATAATAAATTTAGGGAAAATCAAAAAATGAAATAATCAGGAAAAAACCAAATATTTGAATATTTTGAACATCTACTAGCATATCTCAAATGATATAGAAATGATGATTTCCCACTAGGTCACTGCTGGCGTGTAGTCGACACGTCCGTTGGGAACCCCAAGAGAAAGGTGTGATGCACACAGCAGTAAGTTTTCCCTCAGTAAGAAACCAAGGTTATCGAACCAGTAGGAGTCAAGGAACACGTGAAGGTTGTTGGTGGCGGAGTGTAGTGCGGCGCAACACCAGGGATTCCGGCACCAACGTGGAATCTGCACAACACAATAAAAGTACTTTGCCCCAACGTAACAGTGAGGTTGTCAATCTCACCGGCTTGCTGTAAACAAAGGATTAAACGTATTGTGATGATGGTTGTTTGCGAAGAACAGTAAAGAACAAGTATTGCAGTAGATTGTATTTCAGATGTAAAGAATGGACCGGGGTCCACAGTTCACTAGTGGTGTCTCTCCCATAAGATAAATGGCATGTTGGGTGAACAAATTACGGTTGGGCAATTGACAAATAAAGAAGGCATAACAATGCACATACATATATCATGATGAGTACTATGAGATTTAATCGGGGCATTACGACAAAGTACATAGACCGCTATCCGGCATGCATCTATGCCTAAAAAGTCCACCTTCGAGTTATCATCCGAACCCCTTCCGGTATTAAGTTGCAAACAACGAGACAATTACATTAAGTATGGTGCGTAATGTAATCAACACAAATATCCTTAGACAAAGCATCGATGTTTTATCCCTAGTGGCAACAACACATCCACAACCTTAGAACTTTTCGTCATCTGTCCCAGATTCAATGGAGGCATGAACCCACTATCGAGCATAAATACTCCCTCTTGGAGTCACAAGTATCAACTTGGCCAGAGCCTCTACTAGCAACGGAGAGCATGCAAGAACATAAACAACATATATGATAGATTGATAATCAACTTGACATAGTATTCAATATTCATCGGATCCCAACAAACACAACATGTAGCATTACGGATAGATGATCTTGATCATGATAGGCAGCTCACAAGATCTAACATGATAGCACTATGAGGAGAAGACAACCATCTAGCTACTGCTATGGACCCATAGTCCAGGGGTGAACTACTCACACATCGATCCGGAGGAGATCATGGTGATGAAGAGACCTCCGGGAGATGATTCCCCTCTCCGGCGAGGTGCCGGAGGCGATCTCTCGCATCCCCCGAGATGGGATTGGCGGCGGCGGCGTCTCTGGAAGGTTTTCCGTATCGTGGCTCTCGGTACTGGGGGTTTCACGACAAAGACTTTAAGTAGGCGGAAGGGTAGGTTTAGGGGCGACACGAGGGCCCCACACAACAGGGCGGCGCGGGCCCTAGCCTGGCCGCGCGGCCCTAGTGTGGCGGCGCCTCGTCGCCCCACTTCGTAATCCTTTCGGTCCTCGTGAAGCTTCGTGGAAAAATAAGACCCTGGGCGTTGATTTTGTCCAATTCCGAGAATATTTCCTTTGTAGGATTTCTGAAACCAAAAATAGCAGAAAACAGCAACTGGCTCTTCGGCATCTCGTCAATAGGTTAGTGCCGGAAAATGCATAATAATGACATATAATGTGTATAAAACATGTGAGTATCATCATAAAAGTAGCATGGAACATAAGAAATTATAGATACGTTTGAGACGTATCAAGCATCCCCAAGCTTAGTTCCTACTCGCCCTCGAGTAGGTAAACGATAACAAAGATAATTTCTGAAGTGACATGCTATCATAATCTTGATCAATACTATTGTAAAGCACATGAGATGAATGCAGCGATTCGAAGCAATGGTGAAGACAATGAGTAAACAACTGAATCATATAGCAAAGACTTTTCATTAATAGTACTTTCAAGACAAGCATCAATAAGATTTGCATAAGAGTTACTCATAAAGCAATAGATTCAAAGTAAAGGCATTGAAGCAACACAAAGGAAGATATAAGTTTCAGCGGTTGCTTTCAACTTCAACATATTTATCTCATGGATAATTGTCAACACAAAGTAATATAACAAGTGCAATAGGTAAACATGTAAGAATCAATGCACATAGTTGATACAAGTGTTTGCTTCTAAGATAGAAGGAATAGGTAAACTGACTCAACAATAAAGTAGAAGATAGGCCCTTCGCGAGAGGAAGCATGGATTACTATATTTGTGCTAGAGCTTTTCATTTTGAAAACATAGAAACAATTTTGTCAACGGTAGTAATAAATCATATGTGTTATGTATAAGACATCCTATAAGTTGCAAGCCTCATGCATAGTATACCAATAGTGCTCGCACCTTGTCCTAATTAGCTTGGATTAACATGGATTATCATTGCATAGCATATGTTTCAACCAAGTGTCACAAAGGGGTACCTCTATGCCGCATGTACAAAGGTCTAAGGAGAAAGTTCGCATTGGATTTCTCGCTTTTGATTATTCTCAACTTAGACATCCATACCGGGACAACATAGACAACGAGATAATGGACTCCTCTTTAATGCATAAGCATTCAACAACGAGATAATATTCTCATAGGAGATTGAGGATTAATTGTCCAAACTGAAACTTCCACCATGGATCATGGCTTTAGTTAGCGGCCCAATGTTCTTCTCTAACAATATGCATACTCAAACCATTTGATCATGAAAATCGCCCTTACTTCGGACAAGACGAACATGCATAGCAACTCACATGATATTCAACAAAGGTGTAATAGTTGATGGCGTCCCAGAAACATGGTTACCGCTCAACAAGCAACTTATTAAGAAATAAGATACATAGCTACATATTCTTCACCACAATAGTTTTTAAGGCTATTTTTCCCATGAGCTATATATTGCAAAGACAGAGGAATAAATTTTAAAGGTAGCACTCAAGTAATTTACTTTGGAATGGCAGAGAAATACCATGTAGTAGGTAGGTATGGTGGACACAAATGGCATAGTTTTTGGCTCAAGGATTTGGATGCACGAGAAGAATTCCTCTCAATACAAGGCTAGGCTAGCAAGGTTGTTTGAAGCAAACTCAAGTATAAAACGGTACAGAAAAACTCACATATGAACATATTGTAAGTATTATAAGACTTTACATCGTCTCCTTGTTGTTCAAACACCTTAACCAGAAAATATCTAGACTCTAGAGATCAATCATGCAAACCAAATTTTAACAAGCTCTATGTAGTTCTTCATTAATAGGTACAAAGTACATGATGCAAGAGCTTAAACATGATCTGTATGAGCACAACAATTGCCAAGTATCAAATTATTCAAGACATTATACCATTTACCACATGCGGCATTTTCCGTTTCCAACCATATAACAATGAACGAAGCAGTTTCAACCTTCGCCATGAACATTAAGAATAAAGCTAAGAATATATGTGTTCATACGAAACAGCGGAGCGTGTCTCTCTCCCAAAAAAAGAATGCAAGGATCCGATTTTATTCAAACAAAACAAAAATAAAAACAAACAGACGCTCCAAGTAAAGCACATAAGATGTGACGGAATAAAAATATAGTTTCACTAG
This sequence comes from Lolium rigidum, assembly GCF_022539505.1. Lineage (NCBI taxonomy): Eukaryota > Viridiplantae > Streptophyta > Magnoliopsida > Poales > Poaceae > Lolium > Lolium rigidum. The sequence goes on along the minus strand of NC_061514.1, from coordinate 113,709,606 downwards.
AGGTAACCTGATAAGTTGTCGATGAAGAAGGGATGCCTTGGGCATCCCCAAGCTTAGATGCTTGAGTCTTCTTAAAATATGCAGGGATGAACCACGGGGGCATCCCCAAGCTTATACTTTTCACTCTTGTTGATCATATTGTATCATCCTCCTCTCTTGACCCTTGAAAACTTCCTCCACACCAAACTCAAAACAATCTCATTAGAGGGTTAGTGCATAATTGAAAATTCATATATTCAGAGGTGACATAATCATTCTTAACACTTCTGGACATTGCACAGAGTTACTGAAAGTTAATGGAACAAATAAATCCATCAAACATAGCAAAACAGGCAATGCGAAATAAAAGGCAGAATCTATCAAAACAGAACAGTCCGTAAAGACGGATTTTTTAGAGGCACTGGACTTGCTCAGATGAAAATGCCCAAATTGAATGAAAGTTGCGTACATATCTGAGGATCACGCACGTAAATTGGCAGATTTTTCTAGATTTTCTACAGCAGGGGCGGCTCAATTTCGTGACAGCAAGAAATTTGTTCCTGCTGCGACAATCCAAATCTAGTATTGACTTTACTATCAAAGACTTTACTTAGCACAACAATGCAATAAAATAAAGATAAGGAGAGGTTGCTACAGTAGTAACAACTTCCAAGACTCAAATATAAAACAAAGTGCAGAAGTAAAATAATGGGTTGTCTCCCATGAGCGCTTTTCTTTAACGCCTTTCAGCTAGGCGCAGAAAGTGTAAATCAAGTATTATCAAGAGACGAAGCATCAACATCATAATTTGTTCTAATAATAGAATCATAAGGTAACTTCATTCTCTTTCTAGGGAAGTGTTCCATACATTTCTTGAGAGGAAATTGATATTTAATATTACCTTCCTTCATATCAATGGTAGCACCAACGAGTTCGAAGAAAAGGTCTTCCCAATATGATGGGACAAGATGCATTGCATTCAATATCCAAGACAACAAAATCAACGAGGACAAGGTTATTGTTAACCATAATGCGAACATTATCAATCCTCCCCAAAGGTTTCTTTATAGCATGATCAGCAAGATTAACATCCAAATAACAATTTTTCAATGGTGGCAAGTCAAGCATATCATAAATTTTCTTAGGCATAACAGAAATACTTGCACCAAGATCACATAAAGCATTACAATCAAAATCATTGACCCTCATCTTAATGATGGGCTCCCAACCATCTTCTAACTTCCTAGGAATAGAAGTTTCAAGTTTTAGTTTCTCTTCTCTAGCTTTTATGAGAGCATTTGTAATATGTTTTGTAAAGGCCAAATTTATAGCACTAGCATTGGGACTTTTAGCAAGTTTTTGTAAGAACTTTATAACTTCAGAGATATGACAATCATAAAAATCTAAACCATTATAATCTACAGCAATGGGATCACATTGTCCCCAACATTTTGAAAAATTTCAGCAGTTTTATCACAAACAGTTTCAGCAGTTTTAGCAGTTTCAGGCAATTTTGCACGCTTTGCACTAGGAGTAGAAACATTGCCAACACCAATTATTTTACCATTGATAGTAGGGGGTGTAGCAACATGTGAAGCATTATCATTACTAGTGGTGGTAATAGTCCAAACTTTAGCTACATTATTCTCTTTAGCAAGTTTTGGTTTTCTTCTCTTTCCCACCTAGCATGCAATTCAGCCATCAATCTAATATTCTCATTAATTCGAACTTGGATGGCGTTTGCTGTAGTAACAATTTTATTATCAATATCCTCAGGTTTAGCAAGCATTTTATTAATTAAAGAAGATTGTGACGCAGACATGTATGAGATTCGGTTTTCAGCATTTGAAAGCTTAGTTTGCAAACCAGAAATCTCCATATTTAAATTTTCAAGTTGATTTCCTATATTTTTCAACAAGGCAGATTGTTCATTCATAGTTTTAGTAAACAATTGATTTTGCTTATATTGTGATTGCATAAAGCTCTTAGTAGCTCTTTCAATTTCTAACATCTTTTCCTCATTAGGCGAAACAAATCTACCATAAGAATTACCATAACTATTACCATTAGCAGAAGGATATGGCCTATAGTTGTTACCAGAATTATTCCTATAAGCATTGTTGTTGAAATTATTACTTTTAATGAAGTTCACATCAACATGTTCTTCTTGGGAAACCAATGAAGCTAAAGGAACATTATTAGGATCAACATTAGATCTACCATTCACAAGCATAGACATAATAGCATCAATCTTATCACTCAAGGAGGAGGTTTCTTCAACAAAATTTACCTTCTTACCTTGTGGAGCTCTTTCCGTGTGCCATTCAGAGTAACTTATCATCATATCATCAAGAAGCTTTGTTGCCGCCCCCAAAGTAACGGACATAAAGGTACCTCCAGCAGCTGAATCCAATAGGTTCCGCGAAGAAAAATTCAATCCTGCATAAAAGGTTTGGATGATCATCCAAGTAGTTAGTCCATGGGTAGGGCAATTCTTTACCAAAGATTTCATTCTCTCCCATGCTTGAGCAACATGTTCATTATCTAATTGCTTAAAATTCATTATGCTACTTGATATGTCCAAAACGTATCTACTTTCCCGAACACTTTTGCTATTGTTTTGCCTCTAATTTGTGTATTTTGGATGCAACTAACACGGACTAACGCTGTTTTCAGCAGAACTGCTCTGGTGTCTCATTTTTGTGTAGAAATCCAACTTTCGGGAAAATCCTCGGAATTTATGCGAAAGGTCTTATTTTTCCAGAAGATTGACGGAGCCAGAAGGGCAAGCCAGGTGGAGGCCCGAGGGCCCCACACACTAGGTCGGCGCGGCCCAGGAGGGGGGCGCGCCGCCCTATTGTGTGGCCGCCTCGGCTGGCCCCCGACGCCCTCCTTCGGACTACTTAACGCCTTCGACCTAAAAACGCACGGGAGTAAGAAAAAATCGCCAGAAACCATCCAGTACGCCGCCACCGTCGCGAAACTCCGTCTCGGGACCAGAAACTCCTTTCTGGCACTCCGCCGGGACGGGGAATTGGAGGAGATCATCGCCATCATCACCACCGACGCCTCTCCATCGACCAGCCATGTTTCCCCCATCCATGTGTGAGTAATTCCCCCGCTGTAGGCTGAAGGGGATGGTAGGGATTGGATGAGATTGGTCATGTAATAGCATAAGATTGTTAGGGCATAGTGCCTAGTGTCCGTAATTGGTACTTTTATGATATTGTTGCAACTTGTTATGCTTAATGCTTGTCACTAGGGCCCGAGTGCCATGATCTCAGATCTGAACATGTTATTGTTTTATGATGATATTCATTGCTTTATGATCTTACCTGCAAGTTGTATACATGTATTGTTGTCCGGAACCTAAGGCCCCAAAGTGACAGAAATTGGGACAACCGAAGGGGAAGGCGGTGATATGAGGATCACATGTGTTCACGGAGTATTAATGCTTTGCTCCGGTGATCTATTAAAAGGAGCACCTTAATTTCCGAGTAGTTTCCCTAGAGGCCCGGCTGCCACCTGCTGGTAGGACAAAAGATGTTGTGCAAGTTTCTCATTGCGAGCACGTACGACTAAATATGGAACACATGCCTATTGATTGATTAGTACTTGGATACCGTTTTATTATTATCTGCAAATGCCCTGCTTTAATTGTTACATGAGTTTCTCTCATCCATGCAACGCCCGTCATCCATCCCTGTGCGTACAGTATTTTAATCCTGCTGTTTACTATAATCACTACTGTTGTCTCTGTTACTCTGCTGCTGTTATTTCACTACTGCTACTGCTATAAAACTATTACTACTGATAAACTCTTGCGAGCAAGTCTGTTTCCAGGTGCAGCTGAATTGACAACTCCGCTGTTAAGGCTTACAAGTATTCTTTGTCTCCCCTTGTGTCGAATCAATAAATTGGGTTTTACTTCCCTCGAAGACTATTGCGATCCCCTATACTTGTGGGTTATCAAGACTATTTTTTGGCGCCGTTGCCGGGGAGCATAGCTTTATTTGCAAGTTCACTTGGATTGATATTGTTCGCTGCAAATTCTTCATCATGGATAAACCTCGCGATCCTAAAGTCGCTATATTACCATCCACTAGAAGAAAAGGTACAACTCTGAGTACCTCTGCTGCTCTTGATTCACCATCTGTGATAGATAAACTTGTTTCACCACCACATGCTTCACATGCTGGTACTTCTGCTAGATCTGAAAATTCCTCTCATAATTTTGATGATGCTTCTGCTGTGCTTGATAATGATGGTTCATTGGGATCTGTTCTAGATGCTACAATTGCTAGGTCTAGACAAATTGAAAGTACTGAAACTCCTAATGAAAATGCTGCTACACCTGTTAATTCACCTGAGTCTGTTGAATACTCTAGTGATGATCTTGATGAAGATTATGTAGAACTTGATGATGATTTTATTGATAAATGCAATGCTACTACTGATGCAAGAAAAATTAAAAAGTTGCTTGCACAACATACTGTTAGGTATAAACTGTCTCCTGGTCCTAAATTTGCCACATCTCCTACAAACATTAAGGATAAGGATTATGATTTTTCTCTTGATTTGTCTCATATATCTACTAGCAAAATCACCCGTGCGTTGCTACGGGTTGATTTTATCTCATTTTGTGCTTTGCAAAAAAGAAAGATTACACTTGAATTTTGGAAATGTACTTTCAAAATCGATTATCTCATATAGGTTTAAAAAATGATATATACTTATGCGTGGGAAAATATTCACAAAGCTACATCATTGAATCAGTCACTACAAGTTTTTGGATGTTCCATAATGTTAGTCGATCAGATCTTCATCACATAGCAGCTCTTACTAAGAGCATACAAAACATAAATTTGTGTAGCACCTATGTATCTTATCCATTCTAGATAATGTACAACAAATAAAATATAGTAAGAAAGCAATTGTAGTACTTGATTAGTTTTACACATGTTTTCTTAAACTGATTTTCCTTTCCCCATAAGCATGTACTTTTGTTGTTTATGTCGGAGGTGATATAATGGCTCCCGTGACGCACGCTCTCGGAAATAACAGGGGATCTCTACTAAAAAATGGTCGTATAGTACATCATTTCTGCTGACAAGATTTCAGTGATCGGTTAACCACCAAAAGAAGAAAGAAGACGGGAGGTATTGAACCTTGTGTCATCCTTTGGAGTTGGACCCGATCAGTTTGATGACAGTGATCTAAGAAAGTGTAAAGCAGGGTTCTTTCTTCAATTGGTTTTGTCTCTGCAAAGAATGTGCAAATAAATTATAGAGGCTAGAAATCATTATAACGGGTGGAGTTAGGGAGGCGCGGAAGATCACCATGGCCAAATTTCCTGTTCCTGGAACAAGTATGTCTCACAACAAAGATCGGAAACAAAGTATCTAATCCATGTAATCATGAAGACAAATAAACATAATTCATGTAACCATGATTGTGAATCTACACGAACTACTACTGCTATTAGTTCACAGAACATCGGGGGGTTGGGGATCCCCGATCTAGCGCGCACCGCGATTAGCCTGAGGGTGCGTTGGATTTGGAGGATGCGTACAGATCCCTTGCGACCATGGCGCGGGCTCGATATGCAGTTCTCGAAGGTGGAGCTGGATGCCTTCACAGCCTCCACCTCGATGGTGGTGGGCAATGGAGAATCCGCCCTCTTCTGGGAGGACAGATGGCTGGAGGGCAGATCCATCAAGGAGATAGCGCCTGAGGTGTATGCGCTAGTACCTAAACGCCGCATGAAGGCGCGTACGGTACGGGAAGCGCTTGCGGATCGCGCCTAGATCCCCGATATCGCTGGTGCGCCAAGCGCCCTCGCACTTTGGCAGTACGTGCAGCTATGGGGGAAGCTCAGAGACATACATCTGTCTCCGGACCAGGATCGGCTCCTTTGGCGCTGGACGATGGATGGTCAATACACCTCTCGTTCCTGTTATGACACCCTCTTCCGGGGGCCATCATCTCAGGTTCCTGGAGGTTGAATTGGAAGTCTTGGGCGCCGCCGCGGGTGAAGTTCTTCATATGGCTGGCTTGCCTAGACAGATGTTGGACGGGTGAGAGACTGGCGCGACGTGGTTTACCACATGCGCCTAGGTGTCCGCTCTGTGACCAGTCGGTGGAAACCATGACGCACCTCCTCACTGGGTGCTCCTTCTCCAGGACGATCTGGTATGAGGTCCTCTCGTGGATCCGATCCACCTCAGGTCCTCCCACGGTTGAGGGCGACTTCGCGGAGTGGTGGTCGCTGGTGGTGCGGACCGCCCCTCGCCAGCTGCGCAAAGGCACCTCGTCGATAATCATGCTCACGGCGTGGTGGATATGGAAGCACCGGAATGCTGCGGTCTTTGACAACGCACGTCCGTCAGTGGCATCCCTATTCAACGACATTTGTTCTGAAGCGCGGCAATGGGCGGACGCGGGGGCCCGAGGTGTTCGCCAACTCCTCCCCTAGGATAGGCTCTCTTTCTTGGGTCGAGTTGTATGGCGGGGTGTGTCCTCTCGAGGACTTGTAATTATAACCTTCTTTTCTATCAATGCATCGAAACGCAAGGCTTTTGCGTTTTCGCGGAAAAAAAAAATTTGTAGTTCGCTTGTTGCATGACTACATTTCACGCCAGTTTTTCGTGAATCGAGATTCTAATCTGAACTTTTGCCTTCACTTCCCTGATCCGTTGCATGTGATATTCCGAAATTCTGAAGGTTCCACATATTCTTTGAAACGACTGCAAATACATTAGCAAATGAGCACAGGGCAATCAAATTCTCTGAACCGTTCCATGCAGGTGATCTTCATACATCAGCACCACATGAGTAACACATCGAAAGCTACCAGCAATATCACCAAGCAGCATTGGCAATACCAGGTCGTGGAACACAACGCGTGCATAGGACAAGCTGGAGAAAAAAACAGAGCGCCTGGCCCTTGGCGCATAGCTGTATGCCTGCATCGGCCAAGTCGTGGGTGATCGGGGCGGCTGGAGCTCCAGGGTCGGGGCAGCGGATGTCTCCGGGGCAGGTAGCATATGCTAAGATCTCAGGGTGCCGTCGTCCTAGACGTCGAAGAGAGGCAGAGCAGGTCCAGGAGCAGAAACCCGGGGCAGAATTGCTAGCGACGTCGACGAGCGGATCCGGTGGCGACTGTCAGCTCGCGGTGGTAACAAGCCGACGTCGGGAAAAAATCTAGGTGCTAGTGGTGGCCAGATCGGGTGGCGCCGCCGGACCGACGGGATGATGGAGAGGTTCGTGGTCCACCGCCGATGCGCGCTGGTCTTCCGCTGCCTGCACGCTGTCTCAGCGCTGCGCCGCATTGGACCTCCGACACCGACGCCACTGCCCTGCTGACCGTCGGGAGCTCACGGAAGGCTCGATCTGTGCCATGGTAGCGGTCGGCAGTGAACGTGGCCATGTCGCCAACGTAGGCGCGAAGACAATAACCATCATCTTCCGAGACGACAACCATAGTACGCGATCGGCAGCGTTCCACAACGTGCGAACAAAAGTCCACGATGCAAGAAAACAAATAGCAACCGTTATTTGGCCCGTTTGTAACACCAGCCAGTCTTATTTGGCCCGTTTGTGACACCAGCCAGTCACCTATTGCAATTTAATAGTAAAGATTGTTGAGAAAACACCTTTTTGTGGTACTGAAAAAAAAGTGCTGTAGAACACACTAGAACATAAAGGCGCGCGACTGCCGCGCCCGCCCATCTCGAAGAAAAAAAAGTAAACCTATTTGAAAACATTGTGTTCAATTCGAATACATTATTAAATATGATATAAATATATGAACATTGAAGGAATATTGATAGGTTTATAAAAATATATAAATGAGTGATACAGACCCCACAAGATAATACTGAATTTTGGTCTAAGAGACAAAGCTTTCACAAAAAATAAAGTTTGGAAGGCCCAATGCTACCGTGCAGAATTGAAGATGTAGTGGCACCTCCTAGTACATCCACGCACGACTTCAGGTCGCCTTGGCATGGCATCATGGCCTTCTTGTTCAGATCAAAGAGCAGTAGCTACACCAAATCCCCTGTGAGTTTTACTTGATGTACTTTTCCGACGAGTAGGCTGGAGTTACACGCCCTTTTCCCCTTCATAGCTCAGTTTTAGAGACAGAAAACGAAGTAAAACAGGTCTGGGTTTCCAGAGCATTGATGTAATTTTTTGAGTGCATAAGCAACACCTAAGTTAACATATATCATGTAGGGTCAATAGTAGGAGCGTGGATAAACAAATATCTATACATTTCCTCTGATCAAAGGAAATTATAATTAATCATACATTAGTAGTAAGCTAATTTTGTCACCCTCATTTGCATTACACCATTTAATTTTCTTTCGCATTACCAATGATCAGGATTCAGGAGAAAATATGAAACATTCTAAGCATCTTGATGTTCTGATAGTTGTATAGTGTTGTGCCATGTTGAAGAGGTGAACATCTTCAAAAAATAGATTTAATTTTCATGAAATTTTGCAAAACCACTTGTTCAAATACTTAAAAGGTATACATGCAATTCAGAGAAACTAAAAGGTTTCATGTATTGGTCATAGCAAGATTTATAGAAAATATATACCTCTGTCTCTCTCATCCATACTATCCCTGATTCCATAGGCTTCTTTGTATCTGCAAATATAGAAACCTAGTGCTTGACATAAGGTCAGAAATTCAAAATATCACAAGGTTGAGAATAGCACAAGTGACCTCTCCAGACAACCATGCTAAGACAATTAGCTGGAATATAAACTAATAGCATGATTGTAAAACAATAAGGCTTCGTCTAAAGTGTGTTCTTACTTGTATTTGTTTCACGAATAAGAATAGACTGAAGAATATTGCAACTTGTACCTATTCGTTGTAAAAAAAAACAGGGAACTGTCCTTTTAATCATGGCATGGAGCCGCTGCCACCATCTCCCTGTTCAATCTTCATCATTAGATCATTTCCCTTACCGTCCTACCCAGGCGCCCAACAAGATGATCTGGAGGAGGCGAATTACAGAGGGTTCAGATATAGAAGGTGATCAGTAGTAATAGATGAACATGTCTAGTTTCAGCGAAAAGAAGAGTATACCTATTTTGTAGGAGCTGCAAAGGTTCAATAACAGCACCTCACTTGCTCTGCAGTAGAGCCCGTTCTTTTTCTTTCATACCTGCAAAAACATCATCTAATCGAAGTCCATCTTCAATCTGAGAATTGATTTTCTTTTAAGAGCCAGCAAAATCATTACATCTGGTGAAGCCAGGCACCGAAACATAGACAGTTGGAAGGCGTCTCCTTCAAGCTGTGGGCGAGGGATAATCCAGATCGGTCTACTGGATGGAGCACTCAAATTCTATCAACCACAACCCACCGGGCAAATCAGAAACTTAACGCTAGGCATTGTGAAACAATAGTGCACCTGCCCAGCAGGCATGATCGCAAATGAAGGGTACACAGCCCCCGCACCCCCCCTCCTCAGCTCATCTTTTGTACCCAACGTAAGCCGTTGTGCGCCGGAGCATGCTGATCGAAGTAGGGGCGCGCTGCCTCGGGGCCGATCTGCGTCGCGGGAGGTGGATGGGAGACGAACAGAAAACGATCTAGGTCGAGACAGAGCAATAGGAAGACGAAAGGGGAGGAGCAAGCAACGCATCTTCGCATGGGCCTGCTTTGACGGTTTCGCATTTTTTGGCCCGGTAAACCATATGGCGTCCAGCTTAATCCGCGGAGTAGCAGCCCAAGCAACTGGCCCATTCATCGCGAACTGAACTGATTTAGCGACGACCCGGGGCAAACCGTAGGATCTGGATCGTTGGAGGAGCGGATCAGACGGCTCAGGGCTCTAAATCGCTGTGGAAGCTCCTAACTAGGTGAGTTTTACTGTTACTTAATGATTGAGCTATCCACTCTGAGTAGCTTGTTTTCTGATGATGTTAAGAAGCGTACTTATTTTGTTGCTAAAATTTTCCCTTTCTCATTAAAGGATGATGCTAAAACTTGGTATAATAGTTTGCCACCTGATTCTATTAATAGTCCAAAAGAATTGCTTGATGTTTTCTTCCGGAAATACTTTCCTGCTAGTGCTCAACATATTGCTTTGCGGAGAATTTATAATTTTGATCAGGAAGATGGAGAGAAATTGCCCGAGACTTGGGCTAGATTTTGCTCTCTTATTAGAGCTCGGCTCGAACATGATCCGGAAAAGCATGATTTACTTGATATATTTTATAGTGGACTAACCATTGAGTCTAGGGCATACCTGGATAGTTGTGCTGGTTGTGTTTTCAGGAAAAGAACTCCAGACGACGCTGAAGAATTATTGGCTAGAATAGGCCGGAATCATGATCATTGGTCTACACCTGAACCAACCCCGACACCAATATTGAAGAAGAGGGGTATGATTAAATTAAATAATGAAGATATGAGGGAACCCAAAAAATCTCTTAAAGAGAAGGGTATTAAATCCGAAGATGTGAAGAATTTACCTCCATTAGAAGATTTATGTAAGATCACTCCCCCTTCATCCATGATTGAGGTACACTCTCTTGAACGCTTTACTAGAGAAGATATTCCATATTCAAAACCTCCCGCTCAATGCTTAGATGAGTTTGATAATTATATTGTTAAGCAAAGTAATTTCAATATGAGAGTAGAGAATCATTTAATGGAAAATTCTCGAGCTATTGGTGAATTGCATGGTATTGTGGAGAAAACCTCCAATGATGTTAAGATGCTTGTTAGACATTTTCAAATGGTTCAAACTCAAATTGATCAACTCACTAAAGTGCAAAATGACTTGTTAAAAGATAATTCTAAAGAAAAACATGCTTATGAAGTAACAACTAGAGGCGGTGTTTCTACCCAGGATCCTCTATATCCTGAAGGGCATCCCAAAATAATTGAACAAGATTCTCAACGAACTGAAACTAGTGCTCCATCTAAGAAAAAGAAAAAGAAACATAAAACTGTTGTAGAATCCTCCGAGCCCGTTAATGATCCTAATAGTATTTCTATTTCGATGTCTGAAACTGAAAGTGGTAATGAACATGATAAAGATAATGATAAGAATGATGCTTCTGATAAAGAAGAGGTTGAAGAAGAACCTGAAAAGCATGCTAAAAATAAAAAGTATACTAAAGAAGATTTTATTGCTAAGAAACATGGTAGTGAAAGGGAACCTTGGGTTCAAAAGAAAATGCCTTTTCCTGCTAAGAAACTAAAATCAAAGGAAGAAGAACACTATAATAAATTTTGTGATTGGATGAAACCTTTATTCCTGCAAATACCTTTGACTAATGCTATTAAATTGCCTCCTTATTCAAAGTATATGAAAGATATTGTCTCTAACAAAAGGAAAATTCCTAATGAGGAGATTTCCATCTAATTACTCTTTCAATGGCAAAGTTCCAAAGAAGCTTGGCGACCCAGGTATACCGACTATTCCTTGTTCTATTAAGAATAATTATGTTAGAACTGCTCTATGTGATTTGGGAGCAGGTGTTAGTGTTATGCCTTTCTCTCTTTATAAGAGACTTTATTTGGATAAGTTGATACCAACTGATATATCTTTGCAAATGGCTGATAAATCTACTGTTATTCCTGTTGGTATATGTGAGGATGTTCCTGTTCAAGTTACAAATAACTGCTTGATATTAAATTATTAACTGATTTTGTTGTGTTGGAAATGCCTGAAGATGATAATATGTCTATTATTCTTGGGAGACCTTTTCTTAACACCGCAGGGGCTGTTATTGATTGCAATAAAGGAAAAGTTACTTTCAATGTCGATGATAAGGAGCATACCGTTTATTTTCCCAAGAGGATTGAGAAAGCATGTGGAGTTAATACAATTTCTAATGTGAGAACTATCAAAGTGGGAACTATTGATTGTCCAATATATGAGCCTAAAGAAGAATATCAAACTCTTGTGATTGGATCCATATCAATACAATTCAAGGTAACATGATTGATTTGAGGTTTATTTCTTCTTATGCTATGTAAAATTTATTTGGTGGCAAGACTTGATCAACCTTGTTAACAAATTCATTTTATATGCATAGAGGAACTAAACAACATCTCTTTCTTCCTCCACTTGTTCTACTTGCTGTAGCACTTTTGTTTTGCAAAGTTCTTTAGTTAATTAGAGATTTCAAAAATCTTTTTCTGCCCAGTAATAATAAATTTAACACCCAGAAATGTGCATTTTTCAAAGTTTTCAAAAATTCACAAAAATTATACCGTTGGTCCTATTTTTCGACGAGGCACCTGGGAACACCTGGGGATGACCAGTGGGCCACCCCAGGGTGGCACCCCACAGGCCGGCGCGGCCAGCAAGGGGGGCGCGTCACCCTGGCGTGTGGGCCCCTCCTTGCCCCACCACTTCATCTCTTTCTCCCATTCTCTTCTCTCTCCCGAAAAAACTCGCACCAGATTCCTCTACATGGGAGATGAGAGTGAGCAATACTACATGCTCACTAAAATCTTTGTGGAGAGCTTCAAGTTCAACAGCAAGCACTATCACCCGACAGTTGCATTCAAGATCTATGGTAAACCTATTACTATGAAGTTGGAAGATTTTTGTGCTGCATTGGATATTGCCCTCGTAGGTACAAGCAAGGAAGATCGAGGACAACCCCAAGGAATTGGCTGGAGCTCTATCGAGGAATCACCAATAATGATTGTCGCACCATTCGGCGTGGCAAGATAAGAAACATTCAACTCCCCGCCATTAAGTATTTTGCTTATTACATTGCTACTAGCATTCTTGGTAGGGAGAACACTAGTAATATATCTAGCTATCATCTTGCTTTCTTAATTGCTGCACTCACTGGGGACACACCTTATCATCTTGGTGCTCTTGTTGCTCGCCGCTTGTCTAACAAGCGGCCTATATTTGGAGGAATTATTGCATCGCGCATTTTAGCATATCTAGATCTTCCACTTAACCCTACTGATGTGAAAATAACTCCTATGAGGCTTGATATTGCTGCTATGAAGAGTCATCAATTTGTTACATCCGACTCTAGTTTAGATAATATTGTCTATAGAATGTTGTTTGCTGACGGGGAAGAGAGGGAAATCCTTTTGCCGCAGCCAGATTTGTTCAGTATTGACAGGAAACCATGGTCGCGCTCTAAGGAGGAGGTGGATGAGCAATTGAAGATACAAGGCTTCCACCAGCAGCATGACTCCGAGGACGCCGAGCTCTCCTACGACTACACCGTCACGTATCCGGGTGCTTCTTCCAGCACATACCCGGAATATGATCCATCTTCGTCGTACTACGGAGGTGCTACTTCATGGGCACCATGGGATTGATCTCCACTTAGGCCAAAAGCCTAAGCTTGGGGGAGGTATACCGGCATCACTCATTCTTTGCATATTATGGTTGCTGGATACTTGTATATACTTGTTTAGTTTCTTGAAGTGGTTTTCTAATAAGAGGAAGATGATATTTGGGGAAGTGCTGATTGAAAACAGATTCTGGACTGTTACCAAAAAAATTCCCAAAAATAGCCAGGACATTATTTTATGAAGCTAATTTTTGTGCATGTTCCCCAGGTTGTTATCTAACTTTCATTAGTTGAACACTTTTCGAGATGAGCAGTGGAAGAATTTCTTAAAAATCGATTACTGTACTGCTGTCAAGTTTGACGAATTTCTGCTGCTTTGTGTTTATGTGACTCTTTTAGTTTTCATTTTCTTGTTTTTGCTTTGTTTCTTTCCTAAAACACAAAAGACCAAAAATATTTCTGTTGTTTCTCTTCACCATTTGTTTACTTTGATTTCTTGCTTTTATTTTGCTTTATTTGCTATCGTTGATTTGCTATAAGAAAATCTAAAAAGATTTTGCTTTGTTTGCTTGTTTCCTTTTGTTCTTGTTTCCAAATTCGAAAACACCAAAAATATTTGTTGTTCCTCTTTGGTTTTGTAAAGTTTATTATGAGTTCAATGGTCTTCGGTGGCTTTCATTTCATATTATTCAAGCTACACAAGTGAAAAGGCAATAATGATGATCTACGACAATCCGATTGTGGTGAGAGGCTGGTATGAACTCTATTTGTTTTCATTTTTGTACATATACTCATCCATGTGAGCATGCTTAGTTGGTTCATGTGAGGTATATGTCATTTAAGAAAGTCTAGTAGTTCATGATCTCTCATGATTAGCTCCAATTTATTAATATGAGTAGCATGTCATAAATATTTGATTGCATTGATTTATTCATAGATAGGTATGACATTGTGGTATCCTCCTCTGAATAATTCTCTTGAATCAACTTGGCACATGCTCACGCATGCATATGACTGAACAAGAAGTCAATTAAGCCTCGATGATTTACTTTAGTTCTTGTATCACTTTTATGCCTCCGTTAATTTATTTTGTCGCAAGCATGATTATGACAGTTACTGCTCTCTTGATTGTCGCTTCCCAGTCTATTGCTAGCCTTCACTTGTACTGAGCGGAAACGCTGCTCGTGCTTCCAAACACCTGAAAACCAAGTTATTCCAAAGTGTCCACCATAAATACCTATGCATGGCATTTCAAACCATTCCAAGTAAATTCTCATGTGCTACCTTTAAACCTTCAAAATGCTTCTCAATTTGTGTCAATGTTTTATAGCTCATGAGGAAATATGTGGTGTTTATCTTTCGATCTTGTCATTTACTCTCGACAGACTTTCATAATGGACTAGTGGCACATCCGCTTATCCAATAATTTTGCAAAAAGAGCCGGCAACGGGGTTCCCAGCCCCAATTAATCAACTTTCATTAATAATTCTCTTCACATGTTTTGCCCTGATTTATCAGTAAGCAACTTAAATTGCAAATAGACACTCCTCCATGGTATGTGATTGATGGAAGGCACCCGAGGATTCGGTTAGCCATGGCTTGTGTAAGCAAAGGTTGGGGGAGTGTCATCCATAATGAAACTAAAATACGTGTGTAAACAAAAGAGAAGAGGGATGATTTACCTTGCTGGTAGAGATAACGTCCTTCATGGGAGCCGCTCTTGAAAGTCTGGTTGACGAGATAGTTAGAGTACCCACTATCATTCGTTGACAACAACAAACACCTCTCAAAATAATTTTACTCCTGTTTTACGAATGAAAAGCTCTAGCACATGTTAATCCCTGCTTCCCTCTGCGAAGGGTCAATCTTTTACTTTTACATTGAGTCTCCATCCTTTCTTTGAGCACTTTCTTGAGAGCACAACCGTCATTCTTAGTATAATATGCTTGTCCCAAAATGTGATTAATTGTGGTATAACTTTGATGCTTTTATCTTTGATAATCTCTACTTCCAGTCTTCCCATGAACCTCAAAGGTGCCCGAGCATTTATGTTTTGCTGTACAAATACGGGCAAGCGAGATACCACTTTATCATATCATTCTATGAACATTGCAATCCTGCTGATAGACATGATTCATGATGCTCATTATTAATTTGTTGGTACCTTTTCCATGATTGACATAGCTATTAGATGATTTTATTTGCATGTATCTTATTATGAATTGCTTAAGTACTTGCCATATCATGAGAATATTTACATCATATGAACAAATGTGTTCGTGAAAGTTCTTTTATCGCACTCGATTGTTAACCGAATTGCTTGAGGACAAGCAATAAGCTAAGCTTGGGGGAGTTGATACGTCCAAAACGTATCTACTTTCCCGAACACTTTTGCTATTGTTTTGCCTCTAATTTGTGTATTTTGGATGCAACTAACACGGACTAACGCTGTTTTCAGAAGAATTGCTCTGGTGTCTCGTTTTTGTGCAGAAATCCAACTTTCAGGAAAATCCTCGGAATTTATGCGAAAGGTCTTATTTTTCCAGAAGATTGACGGAGCCAGAAGGGCAAGCCAGGTGGAGGCCCGACGGCCCCACACACTAGGCCGGCGCGGCGCAGGAGGGGGGCGCGCCGCCCTATTGTGTGGCCGCCTCGGCTGGCCCCCGACGCCCTCCTTCGGACTACTTAACGCCTTCGACCTAAAAACGCACGGGAGTAAGAAGAAATCGCCAGAAACCATCCAGTACGCCGCCACCGTCGTGAAACTCCGTCTCGGGACCAGAAACTCCGTTCTGGCACTCCGCCGGGACGGGGAATTGGAGGAGATCATCGCCATCATCACCACCGACGCCTCTCCATCGACCAGCCATGTTTCCCCATCCATGTGTGAGTAATTCCCCCGCTGTAGGCTGAAGGGGATGGTAGGGATTGGATGAGATTGGTCATGTAATAGCATAAGATTGTTAGGGCATAGTGCCTAGTGTCCGTAATTTGTACTTTTATGATATTGTTGCAACTTGTTATGCTTAATGCTTGTCACTAGGGCCCGAGTGCCATGATCTCAGATCTGAACATGTTATTGTTTTATGATGATATTCATTGCTTTATGATCATACCTGCAAGTTGTATACACGTATTTTTGTCCGGAACCCAAGGCCCCAAAGTGACGAAATTGGGACAACCGAAGGGGAAGGCGGTGATATGAGGATCACATGTGTTCACGGAGTGTTAATGCTTTGCTCCGGTGCTCTATTAAAAGGAGCACCTTAATTTCCGATAGATTCCCTAGAGGCCCGGCTGCCACCGGCTGGTAGGACAAAAGATGTTGTGCAAGTTTCTCATTGCGAGCACGTACGACTAAATATGGAACACATGCCTATTGATTGATTAGTACTTGGATACCGTTTTATTATTATCCGCAAATGCCCCGCTTTAATTGTTACATGAGTTTCTCTCATCCATGCAACGCCCGTCATCCATCCCTGTGCCTACAGTATTTTAATCCTGCTGTTTACTATAATCACTACTGTTGTCTCTGTTACTCTGCTGATGTTATTTCACTACTGCTACTGCTATAAAACTGTTACTACTGATAAACTCTTGCGAGAAAGTCTGTTTCCAGGTGCAGCTGAATTGACAACTCCGCTGTTAAGGCTTACAAGTATTCTTTGTCTCCTCTTGTGTCGAATCAATAAATTGGGTTTTACTTCCCTCGAAGACTGTTGCGATCCCCTATACTTGTGGGTTATCACTACTTCTCAAAGATATAATTTTAGCGGGAGGATAATATCTACCAATAAAAGCATCCTTACATTTAGTTCATGAATCAATACTATTTCTAGGCAGAGATAGCAACCAATCTTTAGCTCTTCCTCTTAAGGAGAAAGGAAACAATTTTAATTTTATAATGTCACCATCTACATCCTTATAATTTTGCATTTCACATAGTTCAACAAAATTATTAAGATGGGCAGCAGCATCATCAGAACTAACACCAGAAAATTACTCTCTCATAACAAGATTTAGTAAAGTAGGTTTAATTTCAAAGAATTCTGCTGTAGTAGCAGGTGGAGCAATAGGTGTGCATAAGAAATCATTATTATTTGTGCTAGTGAAGTCACACAACTTAGTATTCTCAACAGTACCCATTTTAGCAGTAGTAAATAAAGTAAACTAAATAAAGTAAATGCAAGTAACTAATTTTTTGTGTGTTTTTAATATAGAGAACAAGACAGTAAATAAAGTAAAACTAGCAACTAATTTTTTTGTGTTTTTGATATAGAGAGCAAACAAAGCAGTAAATAAAGTAAAGTAAAGCAAGACAAAAACAAAGTAAAGAGATTGGATGTGGGAGACTCCCCTTGCAGCGTGTCTTGATCTCCCCGGCAACGGCGCCAGAAAAAGTCTTGTTGGCGTGTAGTCGACACGTCCGTTGGGAACCCCAAGAGGAAGGTGTGATGCGCACAGCAGTAAGTTTTCCCTCTTAAGAAACCAAGGTTATCGAACCAGTAGGAGTCAAGGAACACATGAAGGTTGTTGGTGGCGGAGTGTAGTGCGGCGCAACACCAGGGATTCCGGCGCCAACGTGGAACCTGCACAACACAATCAAAGTACTTTGCCCCAACGTAATAGTGAGGTTGTCAATCTCACCGGCTTGCTGTAAACAAAGGATTAAACGTATTGTGTGAATGATGATGGTTGTTTGCGAATAACAGTAAAGAACAAGTATTGCAGTAGATTGTATTTCAGATGTAAAGAATGGACCGGGGTCCACAGTTCACTAGTGGTGTCTCTCCCATAAGATAAATGGCATGTTGGGTGAACAAATTACAGTTGGGCAATTGACAAATAAAGAAGGCATAACAATGCACATACATATATCATGATGAGTACTATGAGATTTAATCGAGGCATTACGACAAAGTACATAGACCGCTATCCAGACATGCATCTATGCCTAAAAAGTCCACCTTCGAGTTATCATCCGAACCCCTTCCGGTATTAAGTTGCAAACAACGAGACAATTGCATTAAGTATGGTGCGTAATGTAATCAACACAAATATCCTTAGACAAAGCATCGATGTTTTATCCCTAGTGGTAACAAGACATCCACAACCTTAGAACTTTACGTCACCGTCCCAGATTCAATGGAGGCATGAACCCACTATCGAGCATAAATACTCCCTCTTGGAGTCACAAGTATCAACTTGGCTAGAGCCTCTACTAGCAACGAAGAGCATGCAAGAACATAAACAACATATATGATAGATTGATAATCAACTTGACATAGTATTCAATATTCATCGGATCCCAACAAACACAACATGTAGCATTACAGATAGATGATCTTTATCATGATAGGCAGCTCACAAGATCTAACATGATAGCACAATGAGGAGAAGACAACCATCTAGCTACTGCTATGGACCCATAGTCCAGGGGTGAACTACTCACACATCGATCCGGAGGCGATCATGGTGATGAAGAGACCTCCGGGAGATGATTCCCCTCTCCGGCGAGGTGCCGGAGGCGATCTCCCGAATCCCCCGAGATGGGATTGGCGGCGGTGGCGTCTCTGGAAGGTTTTCCGTATCGTGGCTCTCGGTACTGGGGGTTTCGCGACGAAGGCTTTAAGTAGGCGGAAGGGTAGGTTTAGGGGTGACACGAGGGCCCCACACAACAGGGCGGCGCGGGCCCTAGCCTGGCAGCGCGGCCCTAGTGTGGCGGCGCCTCGTCGCCCCACTTCGTAATCCTTTCGGTCCTCTGGAAGCTTCGTGGAAAAATAAGACCCTGGGCGTTGATTTCGTCCAATTCCGAGAATATTTCCTTTGTAGGATTTCTGAAACCAAAAACAGCGAGAAAACAACAATCGGCTCTTCGGCATCTCGTCAATAGGTTAGTGCCAGAAAATGCATAATAATGACATATAATGTGTATAAAACATGTGAGTATCATCATAAAAATAGCATGGAACATAAGAAATTATAGATATGTTTGAGACGTATCAGTCACCCATCCTTAATTTGCTCCAACCCAAGCACGCTTAACTTTTGAGTTCTATTTAATTGAGTTACTCTTATGCTACTAAAGTTCTTATTGATATTATTGTCAAAGAAAATCGAAAGGAATTTCAAAAATTTCAAAAAAATCCAAAAAAATCAGAGAATGTAACTTTCTAAAAATGAATTAATTTAAAAAAATTAAAAAAATGCAAGAAATTCTAAATATTTAGAAATTTTTTAAATAACTAAATTTTTCAAAAATATCAAAATAATCCTTAAAGTTCAAAATTAGAATAGAGTCTAATAAAATTCTAAAATTTTAGATAAATCTAAAATTTTAAAATAAAAATAACAAAAGAATCTAGAAAATAAAAAATATTCAAAAAATAATAATTTTTAGAAATTTGAAAAAGTAATTTTAAAAAAAAGAAAAAAAACCTAGAAGTTCAAAAATTGGAAAAGGTTCTAAAAATTCTTAAATTTCAAAAAAATAATGTAAACAAAAAATGGTGTCGCATATAGCAATATGCGCCATAGAAATGTGTATTTCTGTGGCGCATATATCAATATGCGCAACAAAAAGCCTCAATTATGTCGCTTATATTTTTTATGCGCCAAAGAATTCTAACAATTCTGTGGAGCATTTTTTATGCGTCACAAAAAAAAATTGAAGCACGCCTTTTAAAATGCACAAGAGAATCTATTTTTATCTATAAGCGTTTTCCTATTAGTGTTATGCACTATCGCTGATAGTTTTAGTTTTGTCATGAGGTTATTTTGTCATATCTGGTGTAGTGCTAGTACCATATGAGTTGTCCAACATAATTACGGTCATATATATAATTCCATTAGGTGGATCTTTATTTTATTGTATGAGTTGATATTTGAGATTAGAATCCATTTATGTGTAAAATGTATGAGTAGATGCACATCATGTAACCCATGATTAAGTACTTGTTTTAATCCAACTTGTATGAGAGAACATGTGTGGAGGAATATGTGTATTAGTTGGAGTAACATGGTGGCATTGATTGAATAGTAACAACAAATTCGAGATCTACTATGGTTTTTACCTATCTTCTGTTACCTCACTGGGGATTAAGTGAATTCATGTGCTATAATTATCTAGTGACACCTAGGATAATCTTGTTTGGTCAATGTAGCATATTTTTTATTCAAACATCATGTCAAAGTACTTAGGGATTTCTATTTTCGTGCCCTCGGGTCCTTAGTTGTGCCCAGTTTTCCCCAGCTCCTTAGTTTTTCCTCAGTTTTCCCCAAGTCCTTGTTTGAAACGCGCAGAAGCAGCTCAGACGGCAGGATTCCCGTTTAGTTGACCGTTCTGTGTTGACGTGTGGGGCCGCGTCGCGTGGGGCTGGTCGAAAGGGACCGCGTGGGACAGGACGAGATAGCGTTTGGTTGCACGTGAGCAGGAGCTGGGTTTTGTCTCTCTCGGCCCAAATTGGCATTTTCTCTTTTAAGAGTACCTTTTACGCCTCCTTCTCTCTGCCTTTTTCACCTAATTAGTATCAAATCTAGAGAAGCTTGCATTTCGTCTTTCTTCAATTATTATTTGTGCCTTTTGGCCCTCGTTGTTTGCCCAATATGGCAGCAAATCTAGTAGGGAGCCCAATCTAGTACTCCATCTGGTCCATATGTACGTAGTTAAATCTAGAAGAAAATATACAGGAAATGTACGATAAATTCACAAGGTCATATAGTAGAATAGGGATAGATAATAGGGATCCCTCCCTAGATAATAAGCTGCATTCAGCAGCCAAACATAGTAGGGTTCGAGGTTCTTCACAGCACCATCATAATAACAACATAACAACGAGGGATCTCTAGCTAACAACAAAGGGATCCCAACAACAAAATGGAGGAGGCAGCAGCAGCACACGTCCAGGACTCCGCCTACCCCATCCGCCTCTCGCCTCCACTTGTTGCTCCCCTTGGGAGCCTTGGGCTTGAGCGGAGGCATGCGCCGGCGGAGATCTCCACCCGCTGGATGCTGCGGAGGTGCATGCCGAGCGTCATGTGCTTGGCGCGGAAGGAGTGGGGGTTCACCGACGCGCCGACCTTGGGGTTGGTGTTGCCGATGTTCTCCCCATGCGTGAGGAGGAAGTTGAAGTTAGTGCCGCCGAGCCTCCTAGTGCAGAAGGGGCACCTGTAGACACCCTTGGCGAAGTAGGAGACGTGTCGGCCGACCTGCGGCCTCCGCAGGCACTCGGCGAGTCTTGATGTCATGGTGCTCGTCGTCGGCTCGCCGACGTCGCTGCCGGACAGCTGATCCATATCAAACGGGAACTATTAGTGAATGAGTTACAACGATGACCAACGTGCATGATAACAAAGTTAGGAAAAACAGAGGCAGCCTCAGTTAGAGTGGACACGATTATATGTCTACAGGGATGTAGTCAGCGAACCAAAGCTCATGCACAACAGATTTGTACACAGAAATGGTTCGCTAAACCCTCCCTGTAAAAATCTGTGCCCACCGATTCATCATAGGCAAAATTAAATGGTTGATATCTTTTGATTCGTGCATAAAATAACTGATTGAGATCCTTGATGGCGTGTATTTCACACGTTCGTTGGGCAACCCCAAGAGGAAGGTATGATGCGCACAGCAGCAAGTTTTCCCTCAGAAAGAAACCAAGGTTTATCGAACCAGGAGGAGCCAAGAAGCACGTTGAAGGTTGATGGCGGCGGGATGTAGTGCGGCGCAACACCGGAGATTCGGCGCCAACGTGGAACCTGCACAACACAACCAAAGTACTTTGCCCCAACGAAACAGTGAGGTTGTCAATCTCACCGGCTTGCTCGTAACAAAGGATTAACCGTATTGTGTGGAAGATGATTGTTTGCGAGAGAAAACAGTAAAAACAAGTATTGCAGCAGATTTGTATTTCAGTATTAAAAGAATGGACCGGGGTCCACAGTTCACTAGAGGTGTCTCTCCCATAAGATAAAAGCATGTTGGGTGAACAAATTACAGTCGGGCAATTGACAAATAGAGAGGGCATAACAATGCACATACATGACATGATAAGTATAGTGAGATTTAATTGGGCATTACGACAAAGTACATAGACCGCCATCCAACCGCATCTATGCCTAAAAAGTCCACCTTCGAGGTTATCATCCGAACCCCTCCGGTATTAAGTTGCAAAGCAACGAGACAATTGCATTAAGTATGGTGCGTAATGTAATCAACAACTACATCCTCGGACATAGCGCCAATGTTTTATCCCTAGTGGCAACGAGCACAACACAACCTTAGAACTTTACGTCACCTGTCCCGGTGTCAATGCGGGCATGAACCCACTATCGAGCATAAGTACTCCCTCTTGGAGTTAAAAGTAAAAACTTGGCCGAGCCTCTACTAGAAACGGAGAGCATGCAAGATCATAAACAACACATGTATAATAACTTGATAATTAACATGACATAGTATTCTCTATCCATCGGATCCCGACAAACACAACATATAGAATTACGGATAGATGATCTTGATCATGTTAGGCAGCTCACAAGATCCAGACAATGATAGCACAATGGGGAGAAGACAACCATCTAGCTACTGCTATGGACCCATAGTCCGGGGGTAGACTACTCACACATCACACCGGAGGCGACCATGGCGGCGTAGAGTCCTCCGGGAGATGATTCCCCTCTCCGGCGAGGGTGCGGGAGGCGATCTCCTGGATCCCCCGAGATGGGATCGGCGGCGACGGCGTCTCGGTAAGGTTTTCCGTATCGTGGCTCTCGGTGCGGGGGTTTCGTCACGGAGGCTATTTGTAGGCGGAAGGGTAGGTCAAGAGGCGGCACGGGGGCCCCACACCACGGGCCGCGCGGCCAGGGGGGGCCGCGCCGCCCTACGGTGTGGCCCCTCCGTGGCCCCTCTTCGTCTCTCCTTCGGACTTCGGAAGCTTCGTGAGAAAATAGGCCCCCGGGCTTTGATTTCGTCCAATTCCGAGAATATTTCGTTACTAGGATTTACGAAACCAAAAACAGCGAGAAAACGAAGCGGCACTTCGGCATCTTGTTAATAGGTTAGTTCCGGAAAATGCACAAATATGACATAAAGTGTGCATAAAACATGTAGGTATCATCAATAATATGGCATAGAACATAAGAAATTATCGATACGTCGGAGACGTATCAAGCATCCCCAAGCTTAGTTACGCTCGTCCCGAGCGAGGTAAAACGATAACAAAGATAATTTCTGAAGTGATATGCCATCATAACCTTGATCATACTATTTGTAAACATATGTAGTGGATGCAGCGATCATAACAATGGTGATGACATGAGTAAACGAGTGAATCATATAGCAAAGACTTTTCATGAATAGTACTTCAAGACAAGTATTAATAAGTCTTGCATAAGAGTTAACTCATAAAGCAATAAATCAAAGTAAAGGTATTGAAACAACACAAAGGAAGATTAAGTTTCAGCGGTTGCTTTCAACTTGTAACATGTATATCTCATAGATAATTGTCAACATAGAGTAATATAACAAGTACAATATGCAAGTATGTAGGAATCAATGCACAGTTCACACAAGTGTTTGCTTCTTGAGGTGGAGAGAGATAGGTGAACTGACTCAACATAAAAGTAAAGAGAATGGTCCTTCAAAGAGGAAAGCATCGATTGCTATATTTGTGCTAGAGCTTTTATTTTGAAAACATGAAACAATTTTGTCAACGGTAGTAATAAAGCATATGAGTTATGTACATTATATCTTA
The DNA here is from genome assembly GCF_022539505.1 of Lolium rigidum. Classification (NCBI taxonomy): domain Eukaryota; kingdom Viridiplantae; phylum Streptophyta; class Magnoliopsida; order Poales; family Poaceae; genus Lolium; species Lolium rigidum. Next base: position 113,685,566 of record NC_061514.1, on the reverse strand, counting down.
CAAGTTGCAAGTCTCATGCATAGTATACTAATAGTGCCCGCACCTTGTCCTAATTAACTTGGACTACCGGATCTTTGCAATGCACATGTTTTGACCAAGTGTCACAATGGGGTACCTCCATGCCGCTCTGTACAAAGGTCTAAGGAGAAAGCTCGCATTTTGGATTTCTCGCTTTTGATTATTCTCAACTTAGACATCCATACCGGGACAACATGGACAACGAGATAATGGACTCCTCTTTTATGCATAAGCATGTGGCAACAATTATTATTCTCATATGAGATTGAGGATATATGTCCAAGACTGAAACTTCCACCATGAATCATGGCTTTAGTTAGCGGCCCAAAGTTCTTCTCTAACAACATGCATGCTCCAACCATGAAGGTGGTAGATCTCTCTTGCTTCAGACAAGACGGACATGCATAGCAACTCACATGATATCCAACAAGAAATAGTTGATGGCGTCCCCAGAAACATGGTTACCGCTCAACAAGCAACTTAATAAGAGATAAAGTGCATAAGTTCATATTCAATACTACAATAGTTTTTAAGCTATTTGTCCCATGAGCTATATATTGCAAAGGTGAATGATGGAATTTTAAAGGTAGCACTCAAGCAATTTACTTTGGAATGGCGGATAAATACCATGTAGTAGGTAGGTATGGTGGACACAAATGGCATAGTGGTTGGCTCAAGGATTTTGGATGCATGAGAAGTATTCCCTCTCGATACAAGGTTTAGGCTAGCAAGGTTATTTGAAACAAACACAAGGATGAACGGTACAACAAAACTCACATAAAAGACATATGGTAAACATTATAAGACTCCATACCGTCTTCCTTGTTGTTCAAAACTCAATACTAGATGTTATCTAGACTCTAGAGAAACCAAATATGCAAACCAAATTAGCAAGCTCTAAGTATTTCTTCATTAATGGGTGCAAAGTATATGATGCAAGAGCTTAAACATGAGCACAACAATTGCCAAGTATCAAATTATCCAAGACATTTTAGAGTTACTACATGTAGCATTTTCCAATTCCAACCATATAACAATTTAACGAAGGAGAAACTTCGCCATGAATACTATGAGTAGAACCTAAGGACATATTTGTCCATATGCAACAGCGGAGCGTGTCTCTCTCCCATAAAGTGAATGCTAGGATCCATTTTATTCAAACAAAACAAAAACAAAAACAAACCGACGCTCCAAGCAAAGTACATAAGATGTGGCCGAATAAAAATATAGTTTCGGGGAGGAACCTGATAATGTTGTCGATGAAGAAGGGGATGCCTTGGGCATCCCCAAGCTTAGACGCTTGAGTCTTCTTAATATATGCAGGGGTGAACCACCGGGGCATCCCCAAGCTTAGAGCTTTCACTCTCCTTGATCATATTGCATCATACTCCTCTCTTGATCCTTGAAAACTTCCTCCACACCAAACTCGAAACAACTCATTAGAGGGTTAGTGCATAATAAAAATTCACATGTTCAGAGGTGACACAATCATTCTTAACACTTCTGGACATTGCATAAAGCTAATGGACATTAATGGATCAAAGAAATTCATCCAACATAGCAAAAGAGGCAATGCGAAATAAAAGACAGAATCTGTCAAAACAGAACAGTCCGTAAAGATGGATTTTATTAGGCCACCAGACTTGCTCAAACGAAAATGCTCAAATTGAATGAAAGTTGCGTACATATCTGAGGATCACTCACGTAAATTGGCATAATTTTCTGAGTTACCTACAGAGAATTAGACCCAGATTCGTGACAGACAAAGAAATCTGTTTCTGCGCAGTAATCCAAATCTAGTACTTACTTTTCTATCAAAGACTTTACTTGGCACAACAAAACATAAAACTAAGATAAGGAGAGGTTGCTACAGTAGTAAACAACTTCCAAGACACAAATATAAAACAAATTACTGTAGGTAAAAACATGGGTTGTCTCCCATAAGCGCTTTTCTTTAACGCCTTTCAGCTAGGCGCGGAAAGTGTATCTCAAGTAACATTGAGAGATGAAGCATCAACATCATAATTTGTTCTAATGATAGAATCATAAGGTACCTTCATTCTCTTTCTAGTGAAGTGTTCCATACCTTTCTTGAGAGGAAATTGATATTTAATATTACCTTCCTTCATATCAATAGTAGCACCAACGGTTCGAAGAAAAGGTCTTCCCAATATAATGGGGCAAGATGCATTGCATTCAATATCCAAGACAACAAAATCAACGGGGACAAGGTTATTGTTAACCATAATATGAACATCATCAACTTTCCCCAAAGGTTTCTTTTTAGCATTATCAGCGAGATTAACATCCAAATAACAATTCTTCAATGGTGGCAAGTCAAGCATATCATAGACTTTTTTAGGCATAACAGAAATACTTGCACCAAGATCACATAAAGCATTACAATAAAAATCTTTGATTCTCATTTTAATGATGGGCTCCCAACCATCCTCTAGCTTCCTAGGAATAGAAGTTTCAAGTTTTAGTTTCTCTTCTCTAGCTTTTATGAGAGCATTTGTAATATGTTTTGTGAAAGCCAAATTTATAGCACTAGCATTGGGACTTTTAGCAAGTTTTTGTAAGAACTTTATAACTTCAGAGATATGGCAATCATCAAAATCTAAATCATTACAATCTAAAGCAATGGGACTATCATCCCCAAGGTTGGAAAAAATTTCAGCAGTTTTATCACAAGCAGTTTCAGCAGTTTTAGCAGTTTCAGGTAATTTTGCGCGCTTTGCACTAGGAGTAGAAGCATTGCCAACACCAATTATTTTATCATGGATAGTAGGAGGTGCAGCAACATATGAATCATTAGCTTTGCTAGTGGTGGTAATAGTCCAAACTTTAGCTACATTTTCCTTTTTAGCTAGTTTTTCATTTTCTTCTCTATCCCACCTAGCTCGCAGTTCAGCCATTAATCTTATATTCTCATTAATTCTAACTTGGATGGCATTTGCTGTAGTAACAATTTTATTTTCAATATCCCTATTAGGCATAACTTTCGATTTCAAAAGATCAACATCGGAGGCAAGACTATCAACTCTAGAAACAAGAATATCAATTTTATTGAGCTTTTCCTCAACAGATTTGTTAAAGGCGGTTTGTGTACTAATAAATTCTTTAAGCATGGCCTCAAGTCCAGGGGGTGTATTCCTATTATTGTTGTAAGAATTCCCATAAGAATTAGCATAACCGTTACCATTATTATAAGGATATGGCCATTGTTGTTGAAATTATTATTTTTAATGAAGTTTACATCAACATGTTCTTCTTGTGCAACCAATGAAGCTAATGGAACATTATTAGGATCAACATTAGTCCTATCATTCGCAAGCATAGACATAATAGCATCAATCTTATCACTCAAGGAAGAGGATTCTTCAACGAGAATTTACCTTCTTACCTTGTGGAGCTCTTTCCGTGTGCCATTCGGAGTAATTAACCATCATATTATCAAGGAGCTTTGTTGCTTCACCAAGAGTGATGGACATAAAGGTACCTCCAGCAGCTGAATCCAATAAATTCCGCGAAGAAAAATTTAGTCCTGCATAGAAGGTTTGGATGATCATCCAAGTAGTCGATCCATGGGTTGGGCAATTTTTAACCAGAGATTTCATTCTTTCCCAAGCTTGAGCAACATGTTCAGTATCTAATTGTTTAAAATTCATTATGCTACTCCTCAAAGATATAATTTTAGCAGGGGGATAATATCTACCAATAAAAGCATCCTTGCATTTAGTCCATGAATCAATACTATTCTTAGGCGGAGATAGCAACCAATCTTTAGCTCTTCCTCTTAATGAGAAAGGGAACAATTTTAATTTTATAATGTCACCATCTACATCTTTATACTTTTGCATTTCACATAGTTCAACAAAATTATTGAGATGGGCAGCGAGCATCATCGGAACTAACACCGGAAAATTGCTCTCTCATGACAAGATTAAGTAAAGCAGGTTTAATTTCAAAGAATTCTGCTGTAGTAGCAGGTGGAGCAATAGGTGTGCATAAGAAATCATTATTATTTGTGCTAGTGAAGCCACACAACTTAGTATTTTCAGGGTTGGCCATTTTAGCAACAGTAAATAAAGCAAACTAGATAAAGTAAATGCAAGTAGACTAATTTTTTTGTGTTTTTGATATAGCAAACAAGATAGCAAATAAAGTAAAGCTAGCAACTAATTTTTTTGTGTTTTGATATAATGCAGCAAACAAAGTAGTAAATAAAATAAAGCAAGACAAAAACAAAGTAAAGAGATTGAGAAGTGGAGACTCCCCTTGCAGCGTGTCTTGATCTCCCCGACAACGGCGCCGGAAAAGAGCTTGATGGCGTGTATTTCACACGTTCGTTGGGCAACCCCAAGAGGAAGGTATGATGCGCACAGCAGCAAGTTTTCCCTCGGAAAGAAACCAAGGTTTATCGAACCGAGGAGGAGCCAAGAAGCACGTTGAAGGTTGATGGCGGCGGGATGTAGTGCGGCGCAACACCGGAGATTCCGGCGCCAACGTGGAACCTGCACAACACAACCAAAGTACTTTGCCCCAACGAAACAGATGAGGTTGTCAATCTCACCGGCTTGCTGTAACAAAGGATTAACCGTATTGTGTGGAAGATGATTGTTTGCGAGAGAAAACAGTAAAAACAAGTATTGCAGCAGATTTGTATTTCGAGTATTAAAAGAATGGACCGGGGTCCACAGTTCACTAGAGGTGTCTCTCCCATAAGATAAAAGCATGTTGGGTGAACAAATTACAGTCGGGCAATTGACAAATAGAGAGGGCATAACAATGCACATACATGACATGATAAGTATAGTGAGATTTAATTGGGCATTACGACAAAGTACATAGACCGCCATCCAATCGCATCTATGCCTAAAAAGTCCACCTTCGGAGTTATCATCCGAACCCCTCCGGTATTAAGTTGCAAAGCAACAGACAATTGCATTAAGTATGGTGCGTAATGTAATCAACAACTACATCCTCGGACATAGCGCCAATGTTTTATCCCTAGTGGCAACAGCACAACACAACCTTAGAACTTTCTCGTCACTCGTCCCAGGTGTCAATGCGGGCATGAACCCACTATCGAGCATAAGTACTCCCTCTTGGAGTTAAAAGTAAAAACTTGGCCAGAGCCTCTACTAGAAACGGAGAGCATGCAAGATCATAAACAACACATGTATAATAACTTGATAATTAACATGACATAGTATTCTCTATCCATCGGATCCCGACAAACACAACATATAGAATTACGGATAGATGATCTTGATCATGTTAGGCAGCTCACAAGATCCGACAATGATAGCACAATGGGGAGAAGACAACCATCTAGCTACTGCTATGGACCCATAGTCCGGGGGTAGGCTACTCACACATCACACCGGAGGCGACCAGGGCGGCGTAGAGTCCTCCGGGAGATGATTCCCCTCTCCGGCGGGGTGCCGGAGGCGATCGCCTGGATCCCCCGAGATGGGATCGGCGGCGACGGCGTCTCGGTAAGGTTTTCCGTATCGTGGCTCTCGGTATCGGGGGTTTCGTCACGGAGGCTATTTGTAGGCGGAAGGGTAGGTCGAGAGGCGGCACGGGGGCCCCACACCACAGGGCCGCGCGGCCAAGGGGGGCCGCGCCGCCCTATAGTGTGGCCCCTCCGTGGCCCCTCTTCGTCTCTCCTTCGGACTTACGGAAGCTTCGTGAGAAAATAGGCCCCCGGGCTTTGATTTCGTCCAATTCCGAGAATATTTCGTTACTAGGATTTCGAAACCAAAAACAGCGAACAACAGAACGGCACTTCGGCATCTTGTTAATAGGTTAGTTCCAGAAAATGCACAAATATGACATAAAGTGTGCATAAAACATGTAGGTATCATCAATAATATGGCATAGAACATAAGAAATTATCGATACGTCGGAGACGTATCAATCCTATGATTACTTGCATAAATTAACTGATTGAGATTCCATTATTACTTACATAAATTAACCGAACGGCCGAACCCCAAATCTTAAACGAAATCAAGGAGGATCAAAGCAAAATGGAATAAAATCGGCGCAAATATTAGCCCAATACTCATCCATCCACAGATCCATCTACACCGGCAAAAATAGGGTTCAAAAAGGAATGGGGAACAAAAAAGGAAGCAAACCGTAGTTACCTCGTTCCATGCGTCCTCCATGGAGGTGTCGTAGGGGTTCGGGGGCGGGACGTACGGCACCTCCTCGTAGGGGTCCCATCCCGGCGGGATCTGAGCGCCACCGGCGACAGCAGCCTACGATGCACCGGCGGAGGAGGCGGCGACGTCCGTTGAGGGGATGGCGGCGACGTCCGTTGAGGGGACGGCGTCGAAGAGGGAGGCGTCGCGCTTGGAGCCGACGGCGCCGTGGACGATGGGATTGGCATTCTCCTTGTCCATCTCGCCGGCGAGGAGAGGGAGAGGGAGAGGGTTTTTGCTTTGGAGAAGATGATGGGACGTGAGAGAGGCGGCGTTGCGTAGGCGAGTGAGAGTGACAGAGATAGTGGGAGGAGGCGTCTATAAAGGCAAGGGGTGGTTAATGCGACCCGCGTCCTACGCGTCCACCGCTGCACGTCTGCACGTCTTGGACTTACGCAATGCGACACGCGTCCACGATTGCACGTCTTCGACTTCGCACCGCGACCCGCGTCTACGAGTCAACAATTGCACGTCTTCCATTTACGCACCGCAACACGCGTCCTCGAGTCTAACCCCGGAAATTTAGATATACTCGGGTGTAACCTCGAGTATTATACTAGCATTTTTTGTGTGCTCAGTTTTCCCCTTGAGTGCTAATGCTGGCTAGTGCAATATGCTCAGTTTTACCCTCAAGTAGCTGGTCAACAGACAGTCAACAAATGGGATTAACTAGTTAAATGAGTCATTTAATGTGCAAAAAATTCCGAAAAATAGTGGCACATACTCATGGAGTCTTTACCACAAATTGCCAGTTCTCAAAACATAGATAAGTCATAGATAAATCAAGTTTTACCACAAATTGCCACTTCTCAAAGGCCTTCTCAAATCACCTAGTAGCTATGAAGGTGCATGGTTTTCCACAATAAGCCCTTCCCAAAACAGACTTTCCCCAAAACATACTTTGTCTAAATGAGGCCACAATTCTCACACTCATGTATATTTGTATTGCAAATAGTTTGAGATAGGCCAAGATGGGTTTCATTGTACAAAACACGCATTTTCCATTTTTAAATCTCATATTTGAATCCCTTAGTCTGTTTATTACATAGGTGCCCTTGGTTTCTTGATACTACTCAGTTTTGCCCTCTCCCTCCACAAATTCTCTCACACGTGCAACATTGCCCCGATTGGTCTAGCCCATGTCACGCGGATCGTGCCCGCCGACCGTTGATCGTATGATCTAACGGGCAGGATAACCCCTCTCTCTCTCTCTCTCTGTCGGCGGTTACCTTCCACTCTCTAAGTATGCTAAAGGGCGATTTTCTATATTCATTTTCACGCGCTAAAAATTATAAACTCTTTTAGGCATTACTTTTTACGCAAAAAATGATAAACCATCACTGATTTTCAGTGAGACGAAACGGCATGCGTTTAAGCAAAGTGATTTTTTCGAACATCTCCAAATGACCCCAAATTTGCCATACATGATGCCATACGTGTAACAACAAGGAACCCTATAGTATCAAAAAAGTTTGCCCAACCGTATAGCTCTATCAAAAAGAACCTCACCATGGCGCTAGTATAATTTTGGGCTTAGTTACAAACTTTCGTTACCTAACCTTCAACACGAAACTTGTTTCAAATCACTTTTGGCGTACAAGAAACAAATCCCACCTTGATTCGAGCACCACGGCCTCCAAACTTTGCCGATGCCGATATCGGCATGGTCGAAACGACTATGCTCGCCGCCACTCGCTAGGTCACCGTCGGGATGCACCCTCAATCCCGTCCCCTCATTCGATCACTGACACACCAGAGATACCGCCGAGGCCAATGCCGAACGTACATGTTGATGCCAATGCCGAACATGCATGCACGCCGCTGTGGGCATGGCCACGCCGCCCCGCTATCGCTGGACGCCACGGACCACCGCGAGGTCTTTCCCTTCGCCACCACACTCTTCTAGCACCCATCTCTACACGCCCGAAAGGAGAGACACTAGTTTTCTCTACATTGCTCGCGTTCGTGTCGGACACGGTCAGTCAAAGTTTTGAGCTAGTCGTCGATGTCGTCGACCATTTCTTCTCTTCTTTGCATGGTTAAACGCGTCTAGTTCATATCTATCTAATGCGTCTGGTCTCGCCTCATGCAGTTCTTTGTGGACGTCGATCTCATCTCGACACCCCGCAGGCCACCTCCTCCGTGCCATCGCTGTAGAGCTCCGTTTAAAAATCTATTCCTACCCGTGTATTGCCCCTTGTATCAGTGCCATGGCCCACTTGTCATTCGATATCACCGAAGCCCCACTCGTGCGCGTTTTGGTCGGGGATACGGCGATGCTTACGGTCAAACAAAGATGGATGGTCCGACGTGTCTTTGCGGGCTCTACGTGGCCCCACTAGTCAGAAGATAACGGTCAACCGTCGGGCAACCGGCCGTTACAACACCTGTGATGGTTTCAGACAAGGTCTTGGGGAAAACTGAGGAAAAACTAAGGAGCTGGGGAAAACTGAGCACAACAAAGGAACCGAGGGCACGAAAATAGAAATCCCAAGTACTTAGGGCTATGCTCTGTTAATTTTTCATTCTAGATTGCTTGGAGATTTCCCTTTCTAGACAAGGATAACAGAGATGTGTTGCATCATCTCTATGATACGACGTGATGCTCATATGAATGCTAATCATACACATAATGAAGTTTCATCAATATTATATTTCTTATGAATTGTTTTATGTCCACTACACCATATGAGAGAATAGATAAGTGAACCTATGAACCCTAGTACAATTTAAATCATAAGAAAAAACTTTCCAACACCATTGTTATTATTAATATTTTGTAGATTAATTAAATCCTAAAATATGAAAAATAATTTTATTACTGGCAAACACAAACCAAAACTCAAAAATACCTTCATAGTATTGGATTTATTTTGCTTGCCGAGTCATAGATTGTTTTACCTTATTTGCAAGTTATTTTTAGTTTTAATACGAAACCTTGTGCTTGACATCGACACAGTAAAGTTGGGGACACAAGGTAATTGCTTTGTTTTGTAGGTAGCTTGAAGAGGAGAAGCAAAAGATAACTCTAAGCCAATTCCCCGATAATTTGATATAAACCCTCGAGTCACCCTTATGGGAAAATACGCTTGGTACAACACTCTGTATTTGGAGCCCCAATGAGTTGGTACACACGGAGTTGTTGCCATCAATGGTACCGTCTGATGACACTTAAAATCTTGCCATGACTATTCCTTTCATGCTCCTGACTATTTAAAATTCTTAATTCATGTAGAAAATGTCTAGTTGGTTTAAATCTATTATCTGGTCATTTTTAATGCACTTCCCTTTTGTTAGTTCAATTGCTTTCATCCTTCCAAACAAACTGACTTTGTATTAAATGTGATACCTAAACGCAGAATAATGGCAATGGATTAAAAGGACTAGAAATTCAGCTACTGGTTGAGTCTAACATGATAGGCGTGTTTAACAAGAGTCACACCCGCAGGAGAAGGATCTGAAATGAGCTTGTACGACGAGCTATTGTAAGTCCATGCATAGTTAATTACATGTTTCATAAATAAACTTGTATGCTTGTTTCTGTTCACTACGATTATCTGATCTCTGGTGCACATAATATATACATGCTTGCATGGTATATTGTTGTAACTTTTTCGCTCTATTATCGTACTGCAGTTGAAAATAACCAAGCCTCCTCAAAAGGGAGGACATAAAGAAGTTCCGCGTTCTCTTCCAATGCATCCTCCCATGGAATTGTCAAATCAAACCACCTATATGGCAACCGACATAGACCGGTTCTTACAAACGATAAATATCTCAAGATTGTATTGAATGCAGTAAAGCAAGGCATCGTTTCTCTTAGGTTTCTAGTTGATATGTTTAGAAAAAGCACGAAGAATTCGAGCAAATTGATGGCCAGATACCAACCTGCTCAGTATGGGTTGCAAGTGGTCGGCCTACATAATAATTTTGGGCTCCTAACGGGTCAAGTTTAATGTTAATTATGGGCCTCTAATGAGTCGACACCTGCTTACCCTTTATGGGATCCTAATGAGCTGGTTATCAACTCTGAATGGGCTTTACTAGATCGGCATACCCATGTTTTATGGGTCGGCTGCCAACTTTGAATGGGCTTTACTATTATGGCATGCCCATTTTTTATGGGTTGGCTTGCCCACTCTTATGGTCTTTTAGTGTGCATGCCTTCTGACTTTTATGGGCCTTTGCCGGGTCGGCTTGCCTACTCGTATGGGCTTTTATTGGGTCGGCATGCCTTCTTTTGTGGGCCTTAACTGGGTCGGCCTGCTAAATGTTGGGGTGCCACGTTAGATGGAAGCTTCGCCACTGTGATAGTCCATCCACTCTGAATTTTTTTAATTGCATTTTTACAAGACAGAAAATAGAATTGATGGGGCATATTCGAAAAGTGTCTTTGGCTCTTGGGCATCAGTTGTTTAACAAAAATATAAAATCATACATATTTGTTTCAAAAAAATCTAAAAATAAATCTGAACATAGTAAATGACGTAGCCTACAATCCTGTAAAATTTTGATATGAAATTCTTTATATTTTAGGATACACAAAAAAGACAAAATCTATTGAGATTTCGAGATTTAAAATATGCATACCTAGATTCACATGTTTGTCATTTTTGTGTAGCCCAGAATGTTTTGTATTTGAAATTAAAATTTTGCACGTTTATGGGATAATTCATTGGCCACACCATGATTTTTTTCTAATTTTTTTAAAACACATAAGTGTGATTTTTTATTTTTTAAAATAGCAGGAGTACTAGTGCTCAGGAGCCAAAAATCTCCGTCGGGCATATTTCCGTAGGAAGTCACGAAGTTCGCATAGGGTGATATGTTGGCATTTCCTATATGCCGACCAGCTAGGTCGGCACCTGCACCGCACACCCCGCGCGCGGTGTGGGCCGGCCCGGTTAGGCCACTTTTTCCTGTTTTTTCGCCATTTCTTTTTCTTTTCCGTTTTCTGTTTTCTGTTTTTCTTTTCTGTTTTTTTGTTCTCTCGTTTTATTTTTCTGTTTAATTTTAAAAATTTTGAAATTTTAAAATGTTCAAGTTTGACAAAATTTGAACGAATTTCGAATTTTGAACAAATTTTGAATCTTGAACGAATTTTGAAATTTGAACAAATTTTAAATTTTGAACTATTTTTATATTTGAACGAATTTCGAAATCAGAAAAATTTTAATCTTGAACGAATTTCCAAATTTTGAACGAATTTTGAAATTTGTACAAATTTAAATTTTGAAAGTTTTTTTCAAATTTGAATTTTTTTAGATTTTAAAGATTTTTAAATTTTTTACGATTTTCAAATTTTGAACGAATTTAAATTCGATTTTTAAAAAAATCTGTAGGCAGAAAATTTTGAACAACTTTTGAAAACATAAAAAAAACCTCTAAAATATTATTTTTAAAAAACAAAACTAGAAATAGAAAAGGAAAAAAAGAAAAAGAGGTTACCTGATGGGCCACGGCCCAGTTAACAGCCGCCGGGTCGGAGGGGTGTGCGGCACCCCGTACCTGCCGACCCGGTCGGCATATAGCGGCTCCCGATATGTTAGGTCCAAACAGAGGGTGCACTACCATCGGCTTGCTACAGCCCAAGTGAGGGTGTGTGATGGGCTCTTGGCCTGCCAAGGTCCAAGCGACGCTGCTTGCCGGCAGAACACAGCGGCAATAGCCGTTCCAACTTCGAAGGACTGGGAACCACAGCCGGAGGTCGCCATAGCTCCGCGCGTGGCGGCAAGGTGCCCGGGCACATGGTTACAAATTCAATGGCGACTCAAACTCGGAAGAAAACGCCCTGTTAGTGTTAGAGTAGACTCAGATCCCCCTAACCTGCTAGCAGGACACGAACCCGGTTCAAAAAGAAAAAAAGATGACAACACGCAGTGCCATCAGAATTGGAATCGGTAAAGGCAAATCGTCTACGGCCGTGGATCGGATTTTTGGTGTTTTTGGGGACGGGGTCTGGTAATTTGGAGAGAAGAGTCAAGACAACGCGCGCTCTGGAGATTACCAGCTTGTATTCCAATCCAGTTTCCCGAAATAAATACAGCGAGAATCGCGGTCGCTGCTTCGAAACCAATCCAGTTTCTCTAGTGTCGTACTACAGCTGAAAATAACCAAGCCTCCTCAAAAGGGAGGATATAAAGAAGTTTCGATTTCTCTTCCAATGCATCCTTTCAGGGAATTGTCAAATCAAACCACCTACATGGCAACCGACCTAGACCTGTTCTTACAAATGATAAATATCTCAAGATTGTATTGTATGCAGGATAGCAGGCCACCGTTGCTCTTAGGTTTGTACTAGGTCAGCATGCCCATATTTTATGGGTTGGCTGCCAACTTTGAATGGGCTTTACTATTATGGCATGCCCATTTTTTATGGGTCGGCTTGCCCACTCTTATGGTCTTTTAGTGGGCATGCCTTCTGACTTTTATGGGCCTTTGTCGGGTCGGCTTGCCTACTCGTATGGGCTTTTATTGGGCCAGCATGCCTTCTTTTGTGGGCTTTAATTGGGTCGGCCTGCTAAATGTCGGGGTGCCAGGTTAGATGGAAGCTCTGCCACTGTGTTAGTCCATCCACTCTTAATTTTTTAATTTCATTTCTACAACACAGAAAGTAGAATAGATGAGGCATAATTTCCATAGGAAGCCATGAAGTTCACAGTCTGTTAGGTCCAAATAGAGGGTGCACTACATGCGCTAGCCAGTTCAACCAAAAGACCGATCTGATGGAGGAGGGGTAGGCAATTTTTATATCTTGCACGGGCCTTAGATGTGTATCCTTGGATTTTTGTTTTTTTAAGGAGGCTGCACAGGACCTTGTGCTCTGATACCATGTGGGGTGGATCTTTTTTATCTCGCACGGGCCTTTCACGTGTATCCTTGGATTTATTTTTTTAGGGAGGCCGCATGTATTTATTTTAAATACTGCATTGACTAGGATTCAAACCCAGAATCTTGTGCTCTGATACCATGTGAAATTACATGCCAAAAACCTAATCTGATGAATAACTGGGCAATTATATGGGCTAGGCAATTATATTCAATACTACCATCAGCTTGCGACAGCCCAAGTGAGGGTGTGTGATGGGCTCTTGGCCTGCCAAGGTCCAAGCGACGCTGCTTGCCGGCAGCAGAACTCAGCGGCAATAGCCGTTCCAAGGACTGGGAACTACAGCCGGATGTCGCCATAGCTCCACGCGTGGCGGCAAGGAGCCCGGGCACATGGTTACAAATTCAATGGCGACTCAAACTCGGAAGAAAACGCCCTGTTAGTGTTAGAGTAGACTAGACCCCCAAAACTTGCCAACACGCACCCGTTTCAACAAAAAAAAAAAGATGACAACACGCAGTGCCATTGCCATTAGAATTGGAATCGGTAAAGGCAAATCGTCTACGGGCGTGGATTGGATTTTTCGTGTTTTTGGAGACGGGATCTGGTTTGGAGAAAAGAGTCAGAGTACGCGCGCGCGCGCGGTCTGGAGATTACGAGCTCGTATTCCAATCCAGTTTCTCGAAATAAATACAGGGAGAATCGCGGTCGCTGCTTCGAAACCAATCAAGAAGCTGGTTGTTTCGCCTCCCAATAAACAGGAACGTATCATCATCTAGGAGACGTCAATGGCGACATCGACGACGAGCAATCGCTTCGCCCACCGCATGCTCAACCTCCACCGCGTCATCAAGAACAACCTCGTATCATGCCTCCTCGGGCGCCATCATCGCCAGACCACGCCGGGAACGACGGGAGCACCCGCCTTGCCGCCAGCACCACGTTTGCTCGGTAACAGCAAGACCACGGTGGTGGTTGACGTCGACGCGCTACTCCTCAAGTCTTCGGCCCCGTCCGCGGCCACATTATTCCCGCCTTTCTTCCTCGTCGCCGTCGAGGCTGGTAACTTCGCCCGGGGATTCCTCCTGCTCGCGCTCTACCCGTTGCTGCGCGTCCTGACGCACGAGACGTGTTTGAAGGCCATGGTCATGGTCGCCTTCTGCGGGCTGCGGCGCAACGAGGCGGCGAGGATCGGCAGGGCCGTGCTGCCCAAGTATTTCTTCAGGGAGGCGACGCGCGTGGAGGCGCTAGCGGAGGTGGCCGGAGCGCTGCCGAAAGAGGTGAAGGTGGCGGCGTTGAGCAGATCTTTTCCGACGGTGATGATCGAGGCGTTCTTGAAAGATTACCTGGGGTTCGACGCGGTGGTCGGCAGGGAGGTGAAGTCAGGTTGCGGGTACTTCTCTGGCGTGATGGAGGACGAAGAAACCAACACTGAGAGGCTTAGTGACGCTCTTAATAAAACCGAGAAGAAGAACATCACATGCCGTTACCCGAAGCCGATGGTCTTCCACGACGGTCGGCTGGCGTTCACGCCGACGCCGGCGGCCGCGTTCGCCATGTACATCTACTTCCCCTTCGCCATCATCCTCGCCGTCGTCCGCATCGCCATCTTCACAGTCCTTCCACGGCGCGTGACGGGCGTCGCCGCCATGCTCGCCGGAGTGCGGGTGCGTGTCACCGGCGCTCCTCCTGCCGCGGCAGACGGCGCCGGCCGGCTGTACGCGTGCAATCACCGCACGCTCCTCGACGCGATCGCCATCTCCACCGCGCTCGGGAAGACCGTCTTCGCCGTGACCTATAGCCTGAGCTGGCTGTCGGAGCTGATCTCGCCTATCCCGTTGCTCCGGCTGACCCGCGGCCGCGAGGAGGACCGGCGCCGCATGGCATCGCTGCTGGCGCGAGGCGACGTCGTTGTGTCCCCCGAGGGGACGACCTGCCGTGAGCCGTACCTGCTCCGGTTCAGCCCGCTGTTTGCCGAGCTCGCCGACGAGGTCAGCCCCGTGGCGGTGAACGAGCGCTCGAGCATGTTCTACGGCACGTCCACGTCGCCTGGCGCCAAGTGCTTCGACTCGGTGTACTTCCTGATGAACCCGCGGCCGGAATACTCCGTCCACTTCTTGGAGCCGGTGCCCACGGCCGGCCGGAGCAGCAGTATCGAGGTGGCGAACCAGGTGCAAGGCTTGCTCGCCGACGCGCTCGATTTCACGCCAACGGCCCTGACGAGGAAGGAAAAGTACTTGCTGCTCGCCGGGAACGAAGGGACAGTGACGACCAAGAAAAGCAAAGGCAATTAAGGAGTGCAGGTGTTATTTCTACAGCAGATCGTTGATTTTTTGGTAATATTATATAATCTAGGAGCACATGATATTTCTTTCTCGTTGGTTGTATATATGAGATCGATGAACTGGAGGCAGAAGGTCACTGAGTAGTACGAAATTCACTTAAGATTAGTGCATTTAAAACAAGAGGGGAAAAAGTTCAGACTTCCGACACTTGTGTACAAAAACAGAGGCATTGCAAACATTAGATAATGCAGATTGAGCTCGCTAATTAAACTACCCCGACACATCTCTTCTCTTAACTTTTTCGATAAAGGAAATATATTAATATTAAAAGATACCAATTACACAAGCCTCTGAAAAATGCCCCGTCCTAACGGCAGTACGGATGCACACAACAACAAAAAGAGTAAAGAAAACTAAGAAAAAAGTCCCGCTACAGCATTCCAGACCTAGCAACAGCAACCACCACGGTGACAACACCTGAAATACAGACTCTCCAAAAACGACGCGTCCAAGAAGGAAACAGTGCACCAACGACGCGCCTGACCAAAGATCTTAGATTTTCACCCTGAAGATAGTCCCCACTCTCAAAACAATGCCTCCAACAATATCATTACCAGACACAACCAATTAAAGCCGGACCTTGGGTTTTCATCCTGAGAGGTAAGACTCTAAACTTCACCTGTGCTGTCATCCCGACAACGTTCTTTCACAAGTAGTCCCAAGGTATCTGACAGAAGAACATAGTCCTATCCTTCACGTGTCAGTTTTAGTAAAATCTCTTACAGAGGATTCCCACCCTTATAAATTTACTACAGTAACTGCACTTCAAATTGCAAGATTTGGAAGGACAAAGTCTGGCAAATCTAGTTTTTTCCTTTAACCAACCATTATTTGCACTTCTCCTAAGAATACCTAGGAACAAATATGTCATTTTACCTTAGATTTACAGAATCAGCTAACTAGTAACTAATAACTAATATAATTAAAAATAAGTGCCTTCAAAACTTAGTCCTTAGGAATGCAAATGACATAGCTGACAAACATTAATTTAGTACTGTAAACACCATCGAACTACTCATCACACGATAACTTAGAAATACAAAGAACATAGCTGCGGCACAATAATTTCAGAATGTGAAGAACATAGCTACGGCACACGCACAAAAGATAATTAGAAATATCATGAAGACTTTGAAGTAACCTCATCTTCAGTCCTTTTAGCCGGATTTTATGTTCAACATTTGAACGTCACCTGTGCTTGCAGAAGCCCAACAGCCAGCTAGGACCTTATTTAGAGCATCTCTAGCAAACCCCTCGAATGGCAAACCTTAAACGTGTGTTTGCAACATATCGGGAAAAACGCGATATGTGGGCTGAAAAAGGTCTCCGCAGAGCAGATACGGCAACCCGAGCTGTAAACTTAAAATTGTAAAAAAAAATCACGGGAGATGTGAGCATTGCAATTCTATATTGATCATCCAAAATGCGGCACAATTCAACATTGCAATCCATATTCCTAAACTAACATAATGCGCTGCCACGGCATGTTACATAGCAAAATTGGGCTTAGGGATGCCCACCGGAGCCTAATGCCGTGGCGGCGACGTTGTGGATGCGGCGGCGTGGCCTTCATTCGTCACCGCTAACAAGGTCCTCGTACGGCTGCTCCTTCGCAATCTGCCGCCACTCCGTCGCCTTCTCGGCTTCATGGAGGCTCGCCGCCTCGACAAGACCGGCGACAACGGGGAGTTCCGTGTCGGTGATGAAGTCTGCGCGCGAAAGCGGCGGCTTGTCCTCATATGCCAGGTCCCCGTGAGTCCAAGACACTATATACTAAGAATTATCCCTATATAAGCTAGGGCCATCTTCTTGTGCAACATTATATAACTGGAACATAACACAAGATGCTTAAATACTGCTAGTATGAGAAGTTGAGAACACAAAACACAATGCTATATATAATACTAACAGGCAATCTTGGTCTTAATTTATAGATTAAGGCAAAGATTTTGCATTTGTTTCGAAAAATGATACCAGGGTCTAATCAGTTCGATTAAAAGATCAAAACCAGCATTAGGCGGAGTGTTTCATATTAATAAATATTGTTATCCATCTAATAATAATCTGAATAGAGAAGAAACTTCAGGAACGTTATGTATACAACATGTACAATGCAAGGTGTGTCAATACTACAGAAAAGAGTACACAAGGTAAGGCTGTAATAAATGGTATATAGTGTGGTGTAGTAGCTTTCAACCCAACGTAGCTTGTCTATTCAATCACGAGTTGAAAGCAAGCCTTGGCATACAGTGTTTAAGCCGCACTAATCAGTGTATGTGCGAAGGTATAACTAGTTTCATACACTCCAAAACATGAAAATTAACCTATAAGCTGGTCAAAGCATGTCCACATATGCCAGGCAGTTCGAAGCTACAAAAAATAAACTACAAGAAACATTCTTATCGTCGTAATATTTAGGCATCGTATGAAATATGGTAATACCCAAAAAGTTTAAGGGCCATTGTAAGGGGAACAAATTGACTCGTACAGTTCAGACAGGACATAATGACAATTGATCAACCTAAGTACCTAACTTCCATAGCTGCAGAAAATAGTGGCTTTCTAATTGAACAGAATAGATGCCCTGCTCACAACTGATTCACAAAGTACTAGCTCAACATCGACTCACAAGATACTGTCGGCCAGCAATCAGGATTCAGGATGCAGATCAGCAAAAGCAAGTATTATTAGGCTGAAGACAGAAGAAGAATTCCAAGTAATATCCTAAGGAATTGATAAATACATGAAGACTTGCCTTAGCCTAGCTACAATTTTGTCAGAATCTCCATTGCTCCCACCAACAACCATGCAGAACAACAGGACACAAACTAGTTAAAGCTAACATGAACAGCATATATAATCTGTTACTATCAATTCAGATAACAAAAACATCTGAGTACCAGGCCACCAGCAGTCTTGTACGAGAGGAATAATGCACTTGCAACGATTCATAACACTTGACTGGTGCCAAACTTGATGGACAACCAAGAAATCACCACAAGTTGGTTCTAATATGAATCACTGCCTTAGCTAGAAAATTATCAAATTCAAACTTACTGCCACCAATATCCAGGCACATATTTAGCTCAGGTTTTGTGATGTAACCTCACTGAAACAGGACTCAGCTAAGTAACAGTTGAAATAAAGGTATCAGCTGCTGCAAGTTCTGATAGCAAGAAAAAGTCAAGGTAGTCTTCTACAATAGGAATAGTGCCACTTATTAACTTCCAGCGATTACAGTGATTCTCTATAGTAGATCAGGTCAAAAGGATCAGCAATTTGCGAAAACTCAGATGCCAATCGGATATCATAAACTGGACCACCTGTTGTCCCTTCAAATGGGCTCTTGAAGACTTGAAGTTTACAAGTTCCACCGACCCATTTTGCACAAGTGAGAGGCTTCAGCTTGGAATTCACATCCTCCTCTGAAGAGTAACATGCATAGGCCACCACAATCACCATCTTCTCCAGAAAGCGAGCATTCTCAGCGATGAACTTGAGGAACACAATCTCGTTGATCAAACCTTGGAACTCATGGAAAACCACCTTCTTCATATGTCGCAGGACACAGGTAATGGGACCACCCTCTTTCCATAACTTGAGACTAGCCTTGCCGGTGGCCTCATCAGCTGTCGCAGACTGCAAATGATAGTTCAGCATACATAGTTCAGCTAGTTATGAAAAAGAAACATACTGGAAAAATCAAAATATAGTTAGTGACGATGCAAAATGCACAATGTAGCTAGTGGCGTTAACAAAATTTACCTTGACATGGAGCGTCTCGAGGTTGGGAAAACACCTGAGGAAGCTGGGCACTTTCTTGACTTCATTGCGGACAGCAAATTTCACCTCCAATGCCAAGATCTTGACACTCGGGACAACAGTGCTCGGGCTCTCCTTAGTTCCAGCCTGCATGCACCGAAAGAGAAACCGATTAAGATGACATATTGGTATACTATACATTGTCAATTGACACAGGTGAATTAAATTAAGATGGAGTGCGGTGCAGACCGAGATGACAGTGTTGCCAATCTCCAACACGTGCTCTCTTGGCTCAAGGTATCCCAGCACGCGCAGGTTGGGCGCACGGCCAATCTTGATCCTGGATGTCTTGCTCATCCCAGACATAAACAGCAAGAAGCTGTCCAGGCGAGGGGCATCCACTACGGCGACGTCGTCCACATTGGTCATGCATAGCTGAAGGCACCGCACGGTGCGGCTTACGAGGCGGAGGCTCACTCCGATCTGCAAAATCATAGTGAGGGTCTCCAGGACGGGGCATCTGTCGAGCAGGAAGGCGAGGTCGCGTTCATCCATGTTGATGAAGAAGAGGCCGAGCTCCCGGAGGTTGGGGAAGGCGGCGGAGCGCGGGACGGCGGCGGTGTCCGGGAACTTCCAGACGCCCAGGTGCAGGCGGGTGAGGGAGGCGCACCTGAAGAGCGTGGCCGGGAGGCGGATGTCGAGCGGCCAGGGGCGGTTGATAAAGGCGAGCTCTTGGACGGCCTTGGCGGCGAGGGCGTCGAGCCAGCGTGCTACCTCGCCCCGGTGCGCCTCCATGGCGCTGCAGGTGAGGTGGACGGAGCGGAAGGGGCCCGGGTGCGTCGCGAGGACGCGGGACACCGCGTCGGCGAGGCCGGGAGTCTCGTCGCCGATGCGGGGCCGGCCGGCCGGACCAGTGGCGATGCCCGTGAGGAGGTGGATGTCGGCGAGGACAAGGGGCGCCGAGCGCCAGAGCGAGCGCCAGCGCGAGGCGAGCACGGCGGTGCGCGCGGCGTCCTTGACGGGGAGGCGGGAGATGACGTCGCGGAGGATCGGGTCGGGGAGGTGGCCGATGCGGTCGACGCCGTCGGGGACCCACGATGCGGTCGCGGCGGCGTGCGAGAGAGGGGCGGTGGTGTAGGCGGGCAGGGAGGGGAGGGAGTCGTAGGCGTGGATGAGCATCACGTCGATGCCGATCTGCAGCATCCGGGGATCCCAGCTCTGGTTCCGGCTCTGCAGGATGCCCTGCAGCGCGTCCATGCTGTGGCCGATGACCGGCTGCGGCTCCATGGACGCCGGTGGCGTGCGATGGCGAAGGTTTGGGTTTTGCATTTTGGGGAGCGACTGCCGACCGGCGAGGCGAAGCGAGTGTGACTGTGTGAGGACCGA